>NC_069710.1:26044585-26182085 GCF_027358585.1 Pangasianodon hypophthalmus
GCACGATTCTCCACACGTGCATAATGGACATCCAATGACTTATTGTAATTGCTTAATATTTTTCCATGGTTTAACATTTTTTTTTAATGTTTTTAAATGTGATGTTACAATCGTGCTGCTTCGCTGGTGCAAGTGTGACATGGTGTAACTCCTCCTTTATATTTCAGTGAAAATGTACAGTACTTGCTGATGATATGGGTAAACTTGCATCTGATAAAAGAAGCAAACATACACATGATGTTATGTGGGAAGTCTGTAATTGAGATAATTGCCCAGTAATTTAATTCAGATCCCCCAAATCAATATTACAGTTGTGTCGGCTGTCGTCTCCTCTTCTCTGCTCTTCAGCCGGCTTTATGTCATGGCTTGTATGCATCCATTTGTGCAGTAATAGCGCTGTAACTGACAGTGCAACAACCCTTTATTAAAATATTTATTAACACTCAACACCAGCCATTTGTAACTGTATCATCTTTTAACTCCCTCTGACATTCTACACTTGCAAGAACAATGTTTGTAATGCTGCAGAATTTTTCTGCATCACATGCGACACACGTAATTAACACATTTGTTAATTACGGTGCCAATTACGTTAATTAATTACACTGACGTTGTTATTAAGTTGATAGTGTTGACAAACCGCGCGTTGTGGCGCCCCCTGGCGGCGGAGGCTGTGTTATAACCCTCCGAAAAAATTTGAGAAGAATGGAAAGTGAAACTCATAGGCGCCGTTTTCTTCCACATTACAGCAGCTGCGTGGTTTCGTTAATCAAGAATAGCACTACTAAGTAATTTTGTGGGTTTTTTCCCCCCCAACGCCGTGTACTTTAAAAGTGCCTTGATAGACTTTGGTAGACATTTTGTGCGGTAGTTGGGTTAGACAGGTAGTCTGCTGTCATTTCTGTCAACAAATGCGTGTTTTGTGTGTTTTCTGTTCACCCATCAGCCGTCGTTTGGATTAAAGTAACTAGCATTGTAGCTTTGTTTTAGCTCATAGACCTAGTAACTCAGTTTGCTGGTTTTTTGTTTTGTTTTGTTTCGTTTCGTTCTGTTCTTGCTGGTTTTCAGCACGGTGAAGGAGGCGGCAACGTTTGTGTGACTCCATTAATTTTTTTTTTTTTTTAAGTCCTGCATTTCCGGTACGTATGTGCTAGCGTTCATTTCTGTGTATAATTTAAATGTTATAACTGGTTCAGTTAGATGTAATTTCTTACCACAGGGTTACTATTAAACATGTATTTGTCAACAGGTAAAGTGGTTCATAACCTATGTCTTTATTTTATTATTATTATTTTTTTAAAACTATAATAATGGTTTATAGCTTTGTCTCATTCTCTTACTTGTGGGTGGGCGATATGAAAAAAATAATCATATCACGATTCTCAAAGGTATTGCTCACAAACTGCCTGCAATACAGTAGTGTTGCGTTAAAAAAAACTAGTAAATTAAAAAAAAAATGCTTATTACTAATAAAAGAAATGTCCTTATTTGTACTTTTTTATATTTAAAAAAAATATATAGCAGTTTATTAATATAAAATTACTTTTAAAAAAATTACACTGAAACGATTTTTTTAAAAATTGCTTTTTTTAAAACATTTTGGAATTTTAAATTTTAATATCACATTGGCTGCTTCTAGTCAGTTTATAATTATTTTTTTAAAAATCGAAAATTTTGATTTAAAATGAAAAAATATAATATCTGCAAAAAAAAAGTGTATTGTGGCATAGTATATTATCGATATCATGATAAATTATCATATCGCCCAGCCCTATCCTTACCTTAAAATAAAATAATAATTTAAAAAAAAAAAATTTAAATGATAAAACACCTCCGAAAATATTTCCTTACCATCTTGAAGGATATGCAAAAGGAACACAAAAGTAATAGATTTGTGTCTTATGCTTTATGAGAGTCGGTCAACAAAACAGGGCTCTGTTTTGTACTATAGTCACTGTTATATCATAGCTTGTCTCATTTTGTTTACAGTGGGACAGGATGTCCTTGTATGTGCTCTTGTCCTTCCCCCTTCTCTGCTTCTCTTAGACAGACTGTCTCACTTTTCCATCCCCATGAGAATCTGTGTAATACCTGCTAAGAGCGAAAAAATATATATATATGAATAATTAATCCAAAGACCTTTTACCATGTTATTGAATTACAGTAGTCTGAGAATTGAATAGAATTGTGCAGTCAAATTACTCTCATGTTTGCATGCATTAAGTAAGGAATAACACACCACCAATCATGTGGTTATACAAAATAATCCATGGTGTGATAAATCCATGGTGTGATAAATTCATATGGTATTTGTTTTCTTCTTATAACTTATACAACAGCAATTACCCAATGAATACAATGTTTAATTTATTGATGATTATTAATAAACAACAAATTGTTTATTTGATTGTGTTCACCATACAAGTCCCTGTGTATGAGCTGATACTATAGAAACAATAACATATTAGAACAAGCACATTAATATTAAACCAGTCATTCATGTTACAGCCAGGACTACTGTCTGAGCAATGTAATTATGCAAAAATAATGCAGACCTCATGACAGACTTGAAAATTCAAACGCAATGAGGTATAAATGTGTTTAAAGCTTTTTCCTCATTCTTGGCTGCTTGTTTGTGCTCACAGCTACCTGTTTTCTTTCTTACCAGGTGAAGCTGTGCTGCAAACGTATCCAGATAATACACATCAGTATTTTGTTGCTGTCTTGCTCTCTGTGTTGACATTCACCCAAAGTCAGCAGGCAGTGAGCTCCTTTGTCCTCCACCCCTGCGCTATGAGCAGAGGTAGAGGAGGGCACTCCAAAGAGTACCAGCGATTCTCCCTCCCATCCCATCAGAGCAAATCCAGTCAAGGATTCTTCTCCCAAACGTACCCAGCTCACTCCAGAAACCCTCAGGTCCCAAGCCCCAGCGCTAGCTTGGGCAGGTTCCAGCATCCGCCCCCCTACTCATCCACTGGCCCTCCTGGAGCTTCTCCAAGTGGTTCTTTTCTGCCTCCAAATCCTTTTACATCTCAGTTCCCTGGACCTTCCCAAGTGCAAGCTCAGAGGTCGACATCAAATAGAGGAGCTTGTGGTGACGACGCAGCAGACTTTCGCCAGCAGCAAATCCTGTTTCTAAGTGGACAGAGTGCTGAGGCACCCAAGTTTGTGCCGCTTCAGTCCAGCCACCTCGGCAGTCCTCCCCAGCGTCAGACAGGATATTATAATTCCCCAAAGTCCAGCAACTACGTGAGAAGAGGGGGTTATATTCGAGGCAGGCCAAGCTGGGAGAAAGGGTTTAACACCAGGTACCATCCTGGACCTAAGTCTGTCTGGGAGCAACATCACTTAAGAAGCCAGAATAATCAGTATCAGTGTGACAGCCGGGTGGACTTTGACGCCACCGGACTGTCTTCAGCCTTTCATGCTCTGTCAGTAGAGAACGTTGGTACGGTCTTGTCATCTGGTAGTTCTGGGAGTAAGGCTTCCTATTCACTTCCCTCACGTAGATATTCCTTGCAGCTGACACCTGAAATCCAAAAGGAGGTCCTCAGTTCTTTGGCTTCATTGCAGCCAGATGAAACCATCCAGGCCAGGGTCTTAGCTAAAAGACTTCGATTGCCCAAGAAGATTGTTAACCAAGCTCTGTACACTTTATCCAGCTTAAACCAAGCAGTGAGGGTAGAAGGGACTCCTCCTCTCTGGAGACTGTGTAAAGAAGGTGACACGGAATCCTCCCACTGGAGAACCCAGTTTAGAGCAAAGACTGATAAAAAGTTTGCTCAGGATACATCTATAAAGCAAAACCAGGGTATTAGTCAGGAAGTAAAACCAGACAGCAACTTTACCAGTGCGACATCAATCACTACAGAGGCCAGTAGTGATTCCAGTGAGGAATCTGAAGACTCTGAAAAAGAAAGTTCCTCTGAAGTTCTGGACTCTGACCAGGCTGGAGATACATTTTTATCCACTGAAAAGGAATCAGGTCTTTCCACAACGATGGAAGCAAAAGACAGCAAGGAGCAGATTCTGCAGTACCTCCATGAGACTGGCCAAGCCAATGCATTGATGATTGCCAAAAACCTGGGCTTGCGAAATGCCAAGCAGGTTAATCCTACACTGTATGCCATGGAAAAGCATGGCGACCTTAGTCGCAATTCAGGCAGTATGTCACCTGCTTGGGCGCTGTCAGCTCACCAGCGTGAGAAGATGGACCGACAGCGGAAAGCAGCTGTTGCTGCGTCTATATTACATAATGAGTCAGAGCTTTGTGGAACGCCAGGCCCAGTGAAAGCTGCACAAACAACCCTAAAGATGGCTTGTGGATCTGGGTTGTCAGAAGAAGTGATGAACTGGGAGAACCTCCCGACAAATCAGAAATGTGAGAGCAAGGACGGCATGTTTGGGAACGGAATGCTTGAGAAGCAGTCACATTCTGATATGAACTCTATACCTGCGCTTGAAAAAATTCCCTCAGATGACAATGACCTTACGTCTGTTCCCTACTCCTCCCATGATGCCTCGTACTACCAGGCAGATGACGAGAACGGGGGACACTCGGAGTGGGCATCAGATGATATCCCAGAATTCCTGAACACAATCCGGTCAGAGGTGGCTGTGTCCCTAGCAGCACCTCTTCCTCCAGCCCAGAATACACAGACCAGCAAGTTGCAGAAGCTAAGACTGGCACTCAGCAAGAACCCTGTCAGTGGCCTGATGGAGTACGCACAGTACCTTGGATACAGCTGTGAATTCCTCCTGCTTGAACAGTCAGGACCCTTACATAACCCCAGGTTAGCAAGCACGGAAAGGTTTTTTTTTTTTCCTCCCCCCGGCTGTTGTCTATTCCATTGAGTGTTCATGTGTTTTCGGTTCATAATCATCTGATCTGTGCTTACCTAATGGTATATACAAATGTAGTAGCATTAACTGCTTCAGTGTAATTCAGTGTAGTGATGAGGGCAAGAGAAAAATGACCTGACTAATTTTTTATTTTTTTTTTGTCTCACTCCAATGGACTTCATTTTCCCCAGGTTTCGAATGCAAGTGATGCTCGATGGACGTAGGTTCCCACCAGCTGAAGCCTCAAACAAGAAAGTGGCAAAGAAGGTTGCAGCTGCAGAGACCCTTCAGGCTCTCTACAAAGAGCTGGAGGGAGCTGCTAGTGTGGAGGATGAAGCAGAGCAGCCTGCAGTGCCATTGGCAGACCTGAATGATTTTGCTGAGGATTCTTTTGTGAGTTTTCTCTATGTAATTTACTTTAATGATGATATGCTAGAATGAAGTGTTTTTTGTGAACCACTGTTGTGCTTTGTCTGTTTTTTTCCCTCTTGGCACTGTGCATCTTTGCTTAATGTAATCTTAAGGAGAGTTTGGAGGAGCCGCCAAAGCCCTTGACTCGCTCCCTTCCAGGCGGCAAGAACCCTGTTTCTGTTCTAATGGAGCACGGCCAACGTAGTGGCCACGCCATTGAGTTTATCAATACTGGACAGGAAGGTCCGGCACATGACCCACGGTAAGAGTATTGTAATATTTCATGTTTATATTCCCTCAAGTGCAGAACTGACAGTTTTGCCAAAGCATTTATGATTTTTGTAGGCAGGACGTGAAAGGAGCACATGTGGTTCTGGTAGCAGTTACATTCACTTTGTGCTGACTTTATTTAGGTGAACTTTGACCTTTGAATTCATGGGCCAGGGTCCTGTGAGCTAATAGAAAACAAGAAGGCAGGATTGTGGTCTCAGTGGTTAAAAAAAATATGGAGAGGCCACTAATTATTAAGTAGCAACCACACAAAATTTTTTGCTTTGCTGTCATAAAGTTAAAGCCCACAAAGGAGAAGAGATCATTTTCAGTTATAAAAACTGGCACGTCTATCCTCAAAATCACGCTTGTCTCTGTGATGACGTTTCCTTGCTCCTGTTCTGAAGACCATACTAAACTTGGGTGTGGTTCTTATTTGAAGTGGAACAGACAACATGAAATAATCTACAATTGTATTGTAGTAATGTAGTGTATTGTATAAAACAGTCATCACTTGTAGCTGTTATCTCAACAGGTCTTGTGAATGTGTATTCGTATATTTACAGATGTTGTCATGCTGACATGATAAGCAGAGGTCCCAGAATCTATGGGTTAGCCATAGGAATTATGGCAATACAGGAGCCACTTGGAGGCTACACCTTTCTGCTTTTTCAGTTAAATTCACTAGAAAAGCCAGTTCACTGAATGGGAAATTCTTGGTACATCTCTAACAAGAATATCTTAGGAGGCAGATAAGAAAAAGTGAATTTTAAAACAACTACCAAAAAAGCCCCTATCATTCAGACAAGACATTTGCCTCGCTATTATCTTGGCACACATCTTAAAACAAATTAGCAGTCACATCCTCCACCATATGCTAGGGATTTTGTTGTAAAATTCTTTTTTTTTTTTCTATCTGCCTACTAGGATTTTCCTGTTAGAAATATAAGTTAATGAGATTAAAGGATTACTGTGGATAACTTAACTGACATTAAGTAGATAATTTGACCGGTTTACTGAAGAAACACAATGATCATCATTAATAAAAGTTGTGAGAAAGCTGCTCTAAATGGTTATCTCTCTTGTCCTCTGTCTCTCTTTCACATCCCTACTTTTTGCGTTAGCTTCATGTTCCAAGTAAAGGTTGGGGACAGTCTTTACCCGGAGGCGTCAGCACCCAGTAAGAAGGCAGCACGGCAACTGGCAGCAGAGGAAGCTGTGAAGGCTCTTCTGGCAGAAGGACAACTGCAGCTCAACAAGGTATAAAGAGCAATGTCTGACAGTTCTTTATATGGAAACGCATGAGCTGGAGAGGATGAGATGAAAGTGATAAAGTCAACTAAATGGGTGTATAATCAAGTTAGGATAGCTATACTATGCCTACTAACTTTGGAAGTTCGTGTAAATTAGAAGAGGAAGAACGCATTAAAATATGAACAAATACATGTTTGTATTAGTAATCAGAGGTTGCCTAGCCATTTAAGTTGAACTCAGCTTAATTCCGCATGTGAGAGAGGTTTCTGCAAGGATTGGTGGTTCAAACTTTAACTGAAGAAAAAGTAAAAATTTATGAGAAATAGTCATAAGAGTAGGACAAACAAAATGAAGGAGTAGAATGCAAGAAAGAACATGGATAAATGGAATGCTGATCCTGAGGGATTTTAGTCTGTACAGTGTTAACTTTTCACAGCAGTAGAGAAACACATTTACACCTGCTGAGCATCTCACTCTATTTATGCCAGCCACAGCACACGTTTTGTCCACTTGGCGAAGGCGATTTGCCCCCGGCGATGCCCCCGTGCCCGTCACTGCCCCCGCTGACAGCAGCTGAGCTCCAGGCAGCACATGAGGCTGGAGTAGGCGACCTGATCAACCACCTAAACAACAATGCTGTGTCAGGCCTTCTGGAGTATGCACGTTCACGAGGCTTTGCTGCTGAGATCCGTCTGGTGGGCCAGTCAGGACCCTCACACGAGCCACGGTACACACCCACATATACAACAGACCCACTCACTATCACACTCAGCTGCTAGTTCATTAGGTACCTCTAGATTGTACCTATTTTCATTTGCTAATTTATCAGCAACACCTACCAGACTGCAAGTGCACTTTGAGCTTCTGTTAAGTTTCTGACTTGTCTTTCTGCAAAGTTGTCATATATTTAATGTTAATAAATGATAACTAACTAATAAAATATTGTGTGAGGTAATTTCTTCTTGAAACATGTGTTTCAAATATATATATACTTTTTGAATACATGCCATTCCAGATATTCATTTTATTATTAATGCTACACAGCTCAGCATTGTATTGAATACTTGTACATCTGTGTCTGCAAGAAAAAGACTGTATTATTGAGAGCACTGACTCCATATTATGTGTTTATGTGCCCATGTTCCCATTTATACTCCATGAACTTCCCTGGATGTAACTTGTTGGATTTTATATGCATTGTCCCATAGCTTTACCTATCAGGCTAAGCTGGGAGGTCGCTGGTTTCCAGCGGTATGTGCCAGCAATAAAAAGCAGGGCAAGCAGGAGGCAGCTGATGCAGCTCTCCGAGTGTTGATAGGAGAAGCGGAAAAGGCGGCACGCACAGGGGAACTTACGGCAGAGGTATTCTTCTTGCTCATTCCCTCAGTACCTAATTACAGTAACGATAATGAGTCCTTTGAAATGTAGTTTACTGTACGTTTTATCACAATCAAATGTATGTTTGCATGTGTGGCGCAGTTGCCGGTGTCAGGTAGCACGCTGCACGACCAGTTCGCCATGCTGAGTCACCAGCGTTTCAATGCACTCACTGCTCGCATTCAGCACAGCCTTTTGGGGAGGAAAATCCTTGCCACAATCATCATGAAGAGAGGTGCTGACAGCCTGGGCACAGTCGTTAGCCTTGGGACAGGTATGTATCACAATACACACACTCATCACTTTTATAAGGTGAGCTGACAGACGGGCCACATCCTGCCTCTAGGCTGATGCCCATACTCTAACACATGCACCTACACTCCATAGTAGGTTTGTAATAAACTATTTCCAAAGCATATCTTTGCACATCCTAAAACGTCAGTTCTCCCAAAATTCATGGCTGTAGATTAAAAAACAAAAACAAAAAAACCTTGTCTGAATTGTATTCTAGTAGCATAGCATTTACAGTTCATGCAGCAGTCCTACATGAGTTTCATCTGACACGCCTGAAGGGACAACGTAGAGTTATCCAGTTTCCCACTGCCTGTATGTCTTGACATCAAAAATTAATGTAGTCCTTGAGCTTTGCTTGTTGACTTTGGAATTGTAATTATTGTATCTTCCCTTGCCACCTCCTTTTCTCCAAATTGGATACATGGTGCCCTCTTGTGTTGATCTATTCATGAACCATAATCTGTTCGTTTATGTCTTAGTTTATCATTATTCAGATTGACACAACAATTGACTGATCTCAGTTAAACTAAACCAGTTATATGCTTATCAATAGTTAATGGAACAGCAGTTGACTGCTAAGAGCTCATACTTCAAAACACACATTATACTGATATTATTACTGCTCTACCACTCCAGGAAATCGCTGCGTTAAAGGAGAGGAACTGAGTCTTAAAGGTGATACTGTTAACGACTGCCATGCTGAAATCATTTCCAGAAGAGGCTTCATCCGGTATCACTTTACATCGGCACTCTTCCAAGATGCATTTTGTCCATTTCAATATTAGCATTGATGGAGTCTTATTTCATTCTCATAAATATATTAACAAGTGAAGTAAATTTATATTCGCTGCAGCTTTAGCTCTGAGTTGTCTGAGATTCTATAGCCTGTCTGCCCTCAGCTCTGGCAGCCACCCATATCTTTTTTTCTTTTATATCTCTCTCGCCTCTATCCCACTCTCTTTCTCCCTCGCGTAGCTTTTTGTACAGTGAGTTGATGAAGCATTGGGATAGTCCCGAGGAGGACAACATATTTAAGGTTGCAGAGGATGGTTTGCTCAAGATCAAAGATGATATCACGTTCCATCTGTACATCAGGTAAGATGTGCATTAGCACGGGAACCACTGCTAACAAGCATATACAATCTGGCACATTTCCTTTCTCGTTAATAGATAATGGGTCACGTTCACAGATAATAGCCGGCATCTCCGTTACAGATAATAGCCCAAAGTAGTCTGTATTACTACTTATTACATGGTGTCTGTCTGCATCTCCTTCAGCACTGCTCCATGTGGGGATGGTGCTCTCTTCGATAAATCGTGCACTGAGCTAGCGGAGGTCACCGGCTCAGCTCACATGCCCCTATTTGAGAATGTTAAACAGGGCAAGCTCAGGACCAAAGTGGAAAACGGTGAGCCCTTTTCTCATTTGTACAGACAATTAGGTCACATCTCATAACTGTGTGGAAGCAACTGGCATTGCATAGACTCTAATGCAGTTACATATGAGCCGTAATTCATTTTTCAGAAGCTGAATGCTTGTCTATCAGTCTTATTTAAGGGTTAATTAGTTTATGCTGAGGTCATAAATCTGGTCTGGGTTTTTAGTGTAAGCAGGCGAATTAATTGGGTCATGATTGTGGGATGTGGGATTTGGCTTGATGTGGTAACGCACCCACATCAAGTTGGATGTGGAATATTGACTGCTGTTTAGAAAATGACTTTACCTTACGTAAATATAGCAGGACTTGTCTTAATCTGAGTTTGTTCTTATTTATTTAATTTTTATTATTCATGTTCTCTCTCTTTGCTTCCTTCATGTTTTTTTTTTTTAACTCTGTACCATGATGTTGTGTTCTCTCTTCTCTGTCCCAGGTGAGGGTACCATCCCAGTGGAGTCGAGTGCCATCGTGCCCACTTGGGATGGCATCCAGCATGGCGAGCGCCTCAGAACCATGAGCTGCAGCGACAAGATCCTGCGCTGGAACGTGCTGGGCCTGCAGGGGGCTCTGCTCAGCCACTTTATACACCCTGTGTACCTTAAGTCCATCACCTTGGGTATGGTACAGATGCACACAGACTCAAACCCTCCTCAAACAAATTCTGAAACTTATCAGACTGTGTTCATATGTTTTTCCAGGGTACCTGTACAACCACGGTCATTTGACTCGAGCTGTGTGCTGCCGATTGGCCAGAGATGGCAGCGAGTTAGTTAAAAGCTTGCCTCCTCAGTTCACACTTAGCCACCCTGAGGTATGTGTATATATACACACACACACACACACACACACACACACACACACAGAAAGCATTTGCAAAAAATGTAAATTTCGTGTGTAAAGCGAAACATTTTGATAATTAAACATTGTCTGTGTGCATGTAGGTCGGCAGAGTGAGCGTGTATGACTCAACACGTCACACAGGAAAGACCAAAGAGTCCAGCGTAAACTGGAGCCTGCCAGACAAGCTCAGAGTGGAGGTACTGGATGGCACCAAGGGCAAAGTGGATGGGTAAGAGACCAGCCAGTCACACAAGCCACTCTCTTGAGCAGCCAATAGAAATTAAGTGTGTCAGGCAAACTGCCAATAGGGCAGAAGCACAGATATAACAAAACCATCTGTTCAGACAGCTTAGCTAGCACAATGTGTCCTGAAGACTATAAAAACTTTTCTTGTGTTCTTAATATCCACAAGAACAACTATAATGTCTCACTTTCTCAGCTTTCTCTCAAATATATTTTTGTTCTTTTCATCCGTGTCTCTGCACAGTCCAAAGCTAGAGGTGTCCCGCGTCTCCAAGTCCAACTTGTTTCGTCTTTTCCGGGACGTGTGCAGGCGGGCCGGCCGGAGTGACCTGCTGGCGCTGACCTCCTATGCCCATGCCAAGATGGCCGCCTGTTCTTTCCAGCTGGCCAAGGAGCAGTTCTTCAAGGCTCTGAGTCAGCTGGGTTATGGAGCCTGGATCGGCAGACCACAGGAGGAGAAGGGCTTTGAGGCAGAGGAAACTGAACCTCAGAACTTACTTTCAGCTCCATAAGGACAAAAGGAGGGTGGGAGGAGAGAAGGAGAGTGGAGGAAAAGTGCAGCCAGCGATTAAAATCTTTCTGGTGGTTGGAGAAAAATGGCTGATGAGAGAAGACAAACGAGAGAGACTTGGGATGGAGAAAGAGGGTGGGAAAGAGAAAGGGCTGAAGATTTGGTTTGGATCATTCCACCTCAGCCTGGGATGGAAAGAGAAAGAAAACTGAGCCATAAAAAAAAGCCAGCTCACGTATAAGAACAATATATGTAGCTTTCTTTGGAATCCCCTCTAAACTCTGTTATGCACCAAGACCTATCTGAAGCACTTCTCTCTCTCAATCTGTTTCAATCTCTCTCATTCTCATGGGGGGTGGGGTGCATATGAGGAGAGATGAAATGAGAGGCTGTTATAAAATCTCTTTATTTAAGATCAACCTCGCCTGCTAGTAACAGCTGCAGTAATTGTATACCATTATAGATATTATATTACAAATCAACACAAAAGGATGCTGATAGTGCCACGTCTCCCCTCGCAGCAATTAATGGGCTTTCTCGCAGTCTCTGTCTCTCTTTGTCTCTCTCACCTACAGAATACTTGTTTCTGGCTGAAGTTGAAACTGTGGACCAAGGAGCTTCATTATTTTCCTTTTGATAACCATATGCATCACATTCTTCTGTGCATTTCATTCACATTTCCTCAACTATTGGCTGAATTATAAAACAATTTTAATGACATGACTACAGCGGGTCTAGGTGGCTAGTCAGTCCACTCTACATATTATATATATATATAATATATATATATAATTTTTCTCACATGGTCTCTTTAGCTTTGCCTATGGGTGAGCACTGCTAAAATAATTTGAAAAGCTTGTACACATATATTTGGAAAAATGTATACATAATGTACATACAGATACATACAATCACAAATGTATATAAGGTCGCTTCACACTGTGCGAGTTTATATACATGTGTGTGTTTATGTATATGTATATATTGTATGTATATATTTTATAGAGTTTCATAAATTTGTGTTGGAATTGACTAGTGTTGATAGTTGTGATGCAGATATTTTTGGGATAGTCATATCTCCCTACATGGACACATCATGTTCCATATTCGGTTTTGTGAGAAATGCAGTTCAAATGTACCTTCACAACCTCTGTGAGTGTGTGTATGTGTGTTTGATGTGTATTATGTCTGTTTTCCTTTTTTATTCAGTCTCAGTAAGAAGAGACGCTTGTGCTCTCGCTGTGACATTTTTCAGTGGAAATAATTTTAACTTCTAAATATACAAACCAGAATTCATAGCTATCTAAAAACACTTTTGGTTTTCCCTCATGGTTTTTAAGTTTGACTGACATCTGATAAGTCCTGTCTTTTGTTCTAAAATAAATTGAGCTCTCTCAGTGCTTGGGAGTTTGGTTTTCTCTGTTTAAAAAAAATAAATAATTGGCTGGATTTTAATGCATCATTGTTCAGCATTACGGTGGACTGCTCCATACCCTACATTCCTGTGTCCTCTCCTTGCCCATGGTGTATGTTTTTCAGCACATTTCAATTATTAGATATCATCTGTAGTTTAGAGCACCTGTTTATGGCTAACAGCTGAATTGGGTGTGGAGGCCAAGCCTTGGCAGTCAATATGAAGATTCAAATTGCAGCACACATTCACACAATTTAATTCATTGCTAAAAAATTGTCTACAATAAATCACTCAAACAGGTTTAAAACTTTATTCGTGTATGTTCTGCTTCCCATGTAACATTTGTTCCTATTTGGTTGCTACTAATTTATGTACTGCCCTTCATTTATGCACCATATTCCACTGCTGAATTATAAAAATTAAAAAAAAAAAAACAGAAGAAGAAAGAAAAAAGCAATTTCCCTTTCAGGATCAATAAAGCATCCATCTAAGACCTTGTTAATCAGAATTATGCCTGTGTAAAGACAGTGAGTAGATGAGGTTTCCCACATTTCTATAAATATTGACTTTTTTTAACTCCCATAAGTAGCTCTGGTTTGTGAATGATGCAGAGAAAACATCCTGCTGGTCTAAACGTCCGGGCTGAGTTAATGCAAGATGCCTGAAGTTCAAACTCACTTATAGCCTACATACACTTAGCAGTTCCACTGCAGATGCATTATCATGTCCACTTTATCTCGCTCAAGTGTCTTATAAGGCAGAGTGGAGGCAGAAATACTGATGGAGAGAGTGAAATATGAAATATTGGTCTGGTCCAGCGGCCGTGTAAAAGGGTCAATCAATGCCTCAAAATGAGAATAAATGGGCTTGTTTGTGTAGTCTCTCATTCCCTTTGCCTATGCCTTTGGTGTGGGCAGATGAGAAAGCAAAGAAGGAATGGGGAAAAGGAAAGATGGATGTGAGTGAATTCTTCAATGAGCTGTACTCTGTGTTCATTGGTGGGATATGGCCAGCAATTTGCCAACTGCCTGAAGACAACACTGGACACAGCACTGAAACAAAAACAATTAGTTTCACACAAACACACAGTTTACGGTGTCCCTTCATTTTATTCTAAGATTGGTTCAGTAAGCTTTTCCAATTTCAAGCTGCCTGACAAGTGCATTAATATGATATGAAGTGTGTGTTCATGTGAGAGACGTGCACACATACTGACCTCTATGGGCTTTCCCATGAAAACTTCCACCTACACACCACCTGTCACAGCACAAGTGTTATGCTGTATTTATAACTCCGTAAATATTCAATACTTTACATAACAAGATTAAAAGGTGCATCTATTCCAAGCATGCATAGTACTTTCATAAATATAAAATAAAAAAATAGGTAATACGTGATAAGGCATTCGGAGGTAGTGCAGTGATAAAAGCTGAAATAATATATGTATTATTACTAGCAAAAAGTCATCACTAAGGAAAAAGTATACAGCTTTCTAAATGTGTATGAATGATACAGAAGTTCATAAATAACATTTTCCTAATGGTTTATTTTTCTTATATTATTTAAACAAAGCTGGTAAAATACATTTGGTGTGGACCATGATGGCTGGAGTCAAGTATTTTGAGGTTTTGCTGTTCATTTGTGTCATGTTTTAATTATCTGTGTTCAGCCAATACAGTGTGTATTGTACTTACTGCCACTTCATAAATACACATCAACTTACTTTCTAATTCAACTGATTAAAAATTAGAGACCGTTTAATGTAATAACTGCACTAATTACACTTGATGAAAGACTGCTGGGCAGCACAGGGGTGCAATGGGTAGCACTGCTGCCTCACAGCTTGCGTGTTGTCCCTGTGTCTGCGTGAGTTTCCTCCAAGTGCTCCGGTTTCATCCCACCTCACAAAAACAGAAGATTGGATTGGATTGGCTAAGATAAAGTGCCATGGGTGTGAAAGAGTGTGTGAATGTCTGTGTGCATGGTGCCAAGCAATGGACTTGCATTCTGTCCAAGATGTAATCCCACCTCACACCCAGTGTTCCCGGGATAGACTCCTGATCCATTACGACCCTGCCAAGGATAAAGCGCTTACTGAAGAGGAGGGAATGTATGAGGAAACACTGATAGCTACATTTTATTTATTATTTTTTAAACATTCATTTAATGATTCAAAGCCAGCATGATTTGCCACTACTTTTACACCTGATGGGCATGAATTCAATCAACACTGTGATGTTAAGTTTATCCTCGGGTGAGAATCAAAAGTAATTTTTCTTGTAAAGTGGCTCTTTTGTATTATCGCTAATAAGCGTAAATAAGGTTCAAAGATGGGAGTAAGCTCAAAAGATTGAGAACACTAAGCTACTAAAACAGCCGAAAGAAATTTCCTTCAGTCCTAAAAGAAAATAAGTGAAAGTTTTAGACTCAAGTGGAAATTATTAGTCTTTTGCAAATCACCTCAAATAAATAAGGAATAAAAACAATGGGACATGCTGTTATAGAAAAATAAATAATAAATTAAACATTAGAGTGTTGTGATGTTGCAACCCTGAAGTGGATTATTTTCCTATAACAGAATTTTCCATCATGCTTTGTTCCTTTTGTATTATGTCTGACTGTGCTGACACTGGAGACTCCTTCCAAAAATGTAATGTGCAATATGCAATAAATGTCTCCTCACAGAAAACTTCACCATATCAGCAATTACAAAGAGTTCATTAGCGTTTATGCGACACAAAAGCCATACAAGTTCCTGTGAATGAGCTGTTAGTATAGAAAAGATACCACATCAGAATAAGGGTATTAATATAAATCTGTGATTTGCCTTACAGCCAGCACTACTGTCACAGCTGCTATCATATAAAATTAATCAAAAGTTCTGACCAATCAGATTTAAGAACTCAACAGGGTTGTGGTGTAAATAATTATAAGGCTATATCAGTTTCTAACATTCTGAAATACTTTTTCATAAAAGAAGCTAAAGCACTATTCTCATTGCAGAGATACATTGCACTACTGGGATTCGGTCATTTAACTGTGGTATGTGGACAATTTCCTCTGTGTCACATCAGTGTGCTAGCATCTGTTTTGACACAGCAGAATCCAAATAAGTATCAGTGTTGTCCAAGCAAGATATTACTTACGAGGAATTTGACTTGGCAGTTGCTGCATGCCACATGGCATGAGCTTCGTGTACTCTTCAGAGCATGTTGAGGCACCGTGGTATGGCTGGTAGTTTGAGCAGATGGCAGGCTCTGCCATGATGGGCATCCATGTGTGATAAATGCACTCATGTGAGACTGAGGTTTCCCCAGAATCTCAAACAGCATGTAATAATTTATATTCATCTTATTCCTTTTCCAGAGATGTTGAGAATGTGGTCACGTCCAGCATATTAATGTCATTGTTAAACACTATAGCTCTGTTAGTTCCCCACAGTGCTGTAGATATAGTAGTACTGCACATTAGAACTGGAATTAGCTGGATTATTAGGCCAGCCAGGTATACACTGGATATGAAGAAAAGTGGAAGAAAACAAGAGAGTGAGAGGACATTAACTAAATGAAGTCAGAAATGCCACTGGTGTGTCAGAAGAAATAAAATAAATGGGCTGGTAAATGATTTGTGGATATAATGTTTAGAAGTAGAGAGGAAAGATATATGGGGACTGAGAGGAGAGATGAGTCTCAAAATAGGGCTGGAGAAGAGAAGAAGAGATATTAGAAATGGAGAGTGACTAAGTGTTTCAATACAATGCACTCAGGAATCTACACACTTTTACACTATTCCTTGTTGTTTTATTGTAACATTCAGTAATTGATATTAGTTACTGAATAATATGCTTCAAGATGGATGACTGTATAATACTATCGGTTTTAAGGTGTTACGGTCATTAATAAACAATTCTTTGACATTTAGTAAAAGTGTACTATGGAAAATGTTCACACCCCCATCAGTCATACACAGGATGGCCAAAAGTATGTGGACACCTGACCATCACACCCATTTGGACTTCACCAAACTGTTGCCACAAAGTTGGAAGTGCACAATTATAGAATGTCTTTGTACGCTGTAGCATTACAATTTCCCTTCACTTCAACTAAGGAGCCCAAACCTGTTCCAGCAGGACAATGCCCCTATGTACAAAGCGAGCTCCATGAAGACATCAGTACCTGACCTCACTAATGCTTGTGGCTGAATGAACAATCCCCCACAGCCACGCTCCAAAATCTAGTGGAAAGTCTTTCCAGAAGAGTGAAGGTTATTATGACAGCAAAGGGGAACTAAACCTGGAATGGGATATTCAAAAAGCAAACCAGGGATGCTGGAGCTACTTTCTGCTCTTAATTATAGTTACTAAATAATATGCTTCAAGTCTATTAACAGAACAATAACCAGGAGTTTATGGGATTAATGAATGAATGAATGATAGGTTAACAAACATCTTGTTTTATGTTAACTTGTTACTGTTGATTATAAAAAAAAAAATATTTAAAAAAATTATGTTGACAAAGGTGAAAAGTCCAGACTACAACATATACACATCAGTTAACACAGTGTGTAGGACTGAGAAACCACAAAAAATGAAATCTGTACACTGTGCAACATTAAATGCAGGAGAACAAGAAACAAACCCTTTCTGAAACAGAGCTCAGCAAAAAAAAATCCCCAGTCTTCCCTAGCTCAAGCACTTAGCTGTCTGCTTAGTAACCAGCCATTTCAGAGCGCCGCACCAACTCTTAATGCCCTTAATCACTAACACTTTAGTAACCTAAGAGGCCAGGAAAACCGCATTTGGTCTCATCTTAGTGCTCCAAGGCACTCACAGGATTCACTCCCTGCTTTATTACCCCCCTTTATAACTCCCCTTATTATATCATTCTAAAATTCTCTGACATCTAGGGAATACTGTTTGGGTTACTGTGAAGCAGCATGTTGTTTTTTCAGAGTTGGAGCAGCTTGTGAATTTTAATGCGCTGTCAGAGCATTGTAAAGATGGGCAGGGTGGAGTGGGGTGCTGATGAAGCAAAGAAAGTGTGTGAGTGCATGGGTAGCAGGGGAGTCCATTAGTGATTGTGAAAAGTGCAGATTGTTCTTATGGGAGAGGAAGTGAACGAGCGTGTGTGTGTGTGTGTGTGTGTGTGTGTGTGTTACTGTAAAGAAGTGATTGTGGCACTGTGTTTGTAGATCTGTGAATGTGGATGTAGTGGGAGAGTGTTTATATGGTTGGAGTACAGCCGTGACAGTTGCATTAGTATAGCTCATAAAGTGTGCGTTTTATTAGTATCTTTTCATCAAAGGTTGCATCTGTTTGCAGGAGAGAGATTTTGTTCTGCGCCACTGCCTTTTCAATTTAATGGGATCTGCCAGAGAGCCCTTGTGTTTATTGCCATTCTCTCTTTTCCTCCCTCCCTCTCTTTTTTGTATAAGATGAAAGTAAACAAATGTCTGTTTCCTATATAACTAATAGTGACTGGCTCTTAGATGGGGGGTTAAAGATTACTTTAAAACAAATAAGGCAGGAGAATATGACTATTGCCACTGGTCAATCAGAAACAGATTTTGAGTATGATGTACAATATGTAGAAAGTACAAAGTGCAGTTGGTGTGTACAGTATATATATATGGTGTGGGCTCTTTCTGAGCTCTGATCTGCAGGCTGCACAATCAGCATCCTTATATTAGTTTTAAGTTTCAGAGGCAAATAGTGCGTTCATAGTTTTCTTCTCTAGCTTGGTCTGTCTGGGGAAACTCTTGTGCTACAGGTGTGGATGCATGTGGATTTGTTCTCAGTGGAGCGGTTGTGGCTGCTAGCCGTGGTACTGATTCTATTCTCACAGTGGTCCAGGCTCAGTGTTATCTACCTGCGAGGCCTTGCAATACTGTATAAGTAAGACATTGTAGTATGAATTATATGACTATTTATTAATAATAGTACATGCAATGCATAAAATAATCTGCAAATTACAATTTCATCACTTTCATCCATCAAATATGGGAACACATGGTCGGTCTTTGACCGGTACATCAACCTGGGTCAGGTATCTCATGCAGTAATGCATGCACTAGACGTAAACATGTAAAATGTTGCAAGAATTTTAATAAGAAAAAGAAATCTAGCTGCAAACCAGCTGGCAGGACAGTGATCTGAAAAGAAATATTTTTTCAAATCTGTCTCCTTATCAGAATATGGTGGCCCTGACCACCATGTTGAGTGAATACTTGCTCCTTTTATCACTGCTGCAGCTATCTGTCTTGGTGCAGAATATTTTTCCTAACTGAATAGAGAATCAGGTTTCACTGTTGTTGCATTACAGGTTTGATTGTTAGGATGTGGGTATCCCTATCAAAACTGATGTAAATACATCTTCCAGGCTGACCAGCTTTGTAAATCGCTGCCTGATTGTCTTTAAAAGATAAAACTGTTGTACATTTTCTGATCTTGGGAGTACATAATACTGCTGCTTTTCAAATAGCGGCACACGTTATACCTCTTTCTAATGTGTTTTAAGATCAGACAAGGTAACATTAGTGTTTAATGGTGCATGCATGTATAGCCACTAGTGGTGGTGGCAGCGGCATACATTAATGAAGTGCACAAGGGGAAAAACAACATTTAAATGCTAATTGCTGATGACTATCGACAGCAACATTTATTAATGTTAAGTTCACAAATGCAATCTACCCAGCTTAAACCTTACCTGCAAGCACAGCACAAGTAGGACATTCTCCTCATCCTTATAAGCTACATTTACATAAAATCCATGCATTTATAGTAGCTCTAAAAATGACTGAAAACCTTCTGAACCCATAGAATAACAAATAGAGCAGCCTGCAGTCTATGTTAAAGAACACTTATAACATCAAGAGTAGAAAGAGTAGACACAAATTAGTGGCTTCTGGGAAAATTCTAAATTACAAAACAGTGCCATAGGCTAAAAAAAAAAAGGACCTCCAGAGCTACAAGGTACAATACCAGTCAAAGGTTTGGAAAGAAGGGTCAAGAAGGGTTTTCTTAATTTTTACTATTTTATAATAAAAAAAAAGAGATTAATGCTATGCATTATTTCATAAAACACATATGCAATTATGCAATGACCAAGAAAAGTCATTAATTCATCAGTTACCACATTCACACACTCATTCACACTTATGGTAATTTAGCAATACCACTTCACCTACTGGCATGTTTTGGGAGGAAATCTAAAGGAAACCCACACCGACACAGAGAGAACATGCAAAACTCAGACAGTAACCCGAGATCGTGACAAAACCAGGCACCCTGGAGCTGTGAGGCAGCACCACTACCCGCTGCACCACTGTGCATCCCACACAGCAATGTGTTCTAACAAATTATATTGTAAGTTCTTAACAATAATCCTGATAAAGATTTGCCCACACTTGGCATCTTTCCAGCCAGCTTCATGAGGGAATTTCACTCAGGAGGCTTTTCCCAAATAAGCTGAGCATTTGCTGGATGTTTCTTAATAGTTCTAAATGAAAACTATTTTATTAAACTAAAACTACTTATTTAAAATACATTATGATTCATACCTAAATTTATACATGAGTGTTAACTTCACTATCTACATTTGTCTTAGAAACAAATTTCAACCATAAGCTGTTATCAAAATGTCTTGAAGACCATGAAACAGACATTTGTAATGTAGTGTATCCAAACATTTGACTGGTAATGTAAAGAATTTTTAGGCAATAATGGATAATTACAGGGAAACAGTTAGTTTCTAAAACATTCTGACATCTCCTTGAAAACTGATGAAATACCGTGTCTTATTTCACACATACTACAGGGTGGCGCAAAAGTCTCAATACATATGGGACATTAACACTTAGCAAAATGTAACTTTATCTACAAAACATTCTCTACATGATTGACATTTCTTTGTAAAAACACACAGAGTTGTCTCTCCCAACTTTGGCTCCCAGTTTGGCAATAGTGTCGTGTGTGATGTGCTTGCCATGTTTCCCGTTAAAGTCCATTACAACCTAGCGGCAGCTTCCCGATACAGCCATGAGACTGATTTCAATACCTTCTTTTTTTTTTTTTTTGTATATATATATATATGGGAAAATTTTTTTTTTTTTCAGACAGCCTTTAAGAATGCCTTTGACAAAAAAAGAAGGTATTGAAATCAGTCTAATGATTGATCCACTTTTTGCTTTAATGTATATATATATATATACAAAACATACAAAACACTAAGAAAGTCTGAAATTCATGTAAATATTTCAAAGATTCTACTTCTCTCTCTCTCTAGCTCTTGTCAATAATATAATTTGTAATGAAAATTGTTCTATTAAATTAGAAAGGAATGCAAAATAGAAGCATTTTCACTGGTGGTCTCAGACTTTTAGACCCTACTGTATGTTATCTAATAGCAATGTGCACATCACTACACATGTATCAGCCATTAAAATCTACATTAGCTGGCAAGATACCTTGCACCCACTTCTAGATGATGTTATAGGCTTTTAACAGCCAACAACTGTAGACTCACCTCAGTTGGTATGTTAACCTTCTTTTGCATGTTTGATACTGTTTTGTTAGTCTATGGTAACCATCAAATAATCTGCAACAAAAAGCCCATTTTAAAAAGCCAAAATCTCTGCATTTGACACATTAATATTGCACATGGACCAGATTTCTCATGTTTCAAAAAAAATTATGGGCAACATGTCAATTCTGAATGGACATGGTAACTTTCCATATTGTCGAAAGAAATGTGCGCTCATTAGACCAGGAAGAATTGAAAAGGTTTGTAGGGAATCTTAAAGAACTGTTATATTAAGTGCTGCATAAGAAAGCTAAGTGAGTCAGAGCTCAGGAGTGGTCAAGTAAATCAGCATGTACAGTGTCAGCTTACTCAGATGATGTTACAGTGTCAGTTAGGCAACCCTTACAGAACAGTCACATGAACTTCACACGTGAATAATCACCTGATTCAAATGTGAAATTTACACATGGTTTTGTAGACACTTCACATGTCACGTTTCTAACATTTTCCTGGACTTTTCACATGGAGTGCATGTGTTTTATTTTTCATGTTTGATTTTTACATAAATCACATATATAAAAAATTGTGGGTGTGTGTATATATATATATATATATATATATATATATATATATATATATATATATAATATATATATATATATATATATATATATATATATATATATATATATATATATATATATATGTATGTATGTATATATATGTATGTATGGCTGGATCGATGGATCAGAGCTGTTTTGGTGGAACAAAGGGGACCTACACAATATTAGGCAGGTGGTATTAATGTTTAATGTTATGGCTGATCAGTGTGTAGATGTATATTGATCAGCCATAACATTAAACATTAAAACCACCTGCCTAATATTGTGTAGGTCCCCTTTGTTCCACCAAAACAGCTCTGATCCATCGAGGCATGGACTCCATAAGACCTCTGAAGGTGCGCTATGGTATCTGGCAATAATACATTAGCAGCAGATCTTTTAAGGCCCGTAAGTTGCGAGTTGGGCCCTCCATGGATTGGATTTGTTTATCCAGCACATCCCACAGATGCTCGATTTGGAATTTGGAAGCCAAGTCAAAACCATGAACTATTTGTCATGTTTGTCAAACCATTCCTGAACAATTTTTGCAGTGTGGCAGGGCACATTATCCTGCTGAAAGAGGCCACCGCTATTAGATAATACCGTTGCCATGAAGGGGTGTACTTGGTCTGCAACAATGTTTAGGTAGGTGGTACGTGTCAAAGTAACATCAACATGAATGCCAGGACCCAAGGTTTCCCAGCAGAACATTGCCCACTGTGTGTTCGGACTCCTTTCTATCATAGCCAGCATTAACTTTTTCAGCAATTTATGCTACAGTAGCATGGGCATGACCCTGTCGCTGGTTTACTGGCTGTCCTTCCTTGGACCACTTTTGTTACCCCACAAGATCTGCCATTTTGGAGATTCAGACATCTAGCCATAACAATTTGGCCCTTGTCAAAGTTGCCATTTTTCCTGCTTTCAACACATTGACTTCGAGAACTGACTGTTCACTTGCTGCCTAATATATCTCACCCATTGATACAATATCAGGCAGGTATATATATATATATTTATATATATATATATATATATATATATAACAGCAGCTCTATTCTGTGGCTTTCCCACACTGTCAAGCTCCTCAGCCTACCATGGATGGAGGACCTTTTCTTATAACAAGTGACAAATACCAGCTGTGTATTTGGAGTCAATAAGTATTGGGCCTGAAGCCCATTCACCATGAATACTAAACATCATTTTCACAAAAAGGTTACAAACTATATTAGTTTATGTCTCCCTATTTAGTTTTAATGGCCTTGTTATGATAGATGTTTTATTTAAGTGTATGATGCAATTTGTGTAGTTTTCCAACGAGTTGAGATGTGGAATTGTGTTATCCAGTAGGCCCATAAAAATGAACTCACCATCTTGTCTGAAAATGATTTTCTGGCATTTAAGGAACAATAGTCTTGGTAGTAGTCCTGATGATGAGGATGGGCCACACTTCCTAGACAAAGAACAGAGACAAAGGTTGGGAACAGAGCTGGCAAGAGAAACAGAACATAATATTAAAGTTCAGAGCCACAGGCCAGCAATGACGAAATGCCTGAATGAAAAAGGTCAAAAGTTAAAAAACTGTCACAAAACCAGGCACCACTGTGCAAGATTAGCTGGAGAATACCAATGCAGAGAGAGAGAGAGAGAGAGAGAGAGAGAGAGAGGAAGAAAGTGGGAGAGAAAGACCCTTGGAAAAATTGGAAGAATGAGACAGCAGGCAGCGGGAGATGCTCTCTCTTTCTCTCTAATGGTGTCAAGAAAGAGACTGGAAGCACAGGGATACAGCATGAATGAATGTTTTTGTTTTCCTTTTGTGAAGGGAAAAGGTTAGCATCACCCCTAAAAGACAGAGAAAATACATATGGACAAATGACAAGAAGCAGAGGCACAGCAGTTACCATGCCAACCATAGAGTATACAGACAGTGCCTATCCTCTTTATCCCCACCTCTCTCTCTCTCTCTCTCTCTCCCTCATTCATAGACCAAGTGTTTGTGATTCATAGATGAGTGGAATGAGTGTTTGAGCTGCATATCCTATAGGTCATCATTGCAAGCTACACACAGAAATGCCTCACTCTTCCCCTAATTCACATTGATTGATGAAGTTCTGCCTCTGCAAATGACTCTGTTCTGCATAGCCTTTTCGTTTTCTTCTTTCCCTTATGGAAACATCACACACATTATAAACATGGGATTATACGTTTTTCACATGTGATTGTGTGCATAATATGTGATCACATGGAAAAACATGCATAAGTACATTTCTGTCACAGCTGTCATGGGCAGTTGTCCACCACTCCTGGAGGGCAAGCTCTCCTGAGTCCTTTGTATGTTCATTCTGTGAAAAAATAAATGTTCACATGTAAAGACTTGCTGACTGTTTACTCTTGTCTATCCTTTTGTAATTGACAGCCATTCCATGTATAAACCTGAGTGTGACCTTGACCTTGCACCTGTAATGGCTTTTTTTATATTGTTTTTTAGTGCCTTATCTATGTATGACCTGAAATTTTTTTGATGAAAAATATGATGGTTCACCAGGAAAATGCAATGGTTTTCTCATGCATTATGCCATTATGTTCCCCTTTCTCTAGGGAAATTGACAAGATTCTTCAGGTTCTCGCATTACTCAGCAGAAGGGCATATGACCTGGAACTGTTTGACGAATAAGTAACTTGGAATCTGGATTGTGTCTGTAATAAATCTTCTGCACATGGAGCCTCACTATTTCCCTGAGTCTCCTACATTACAATTTAATCATGTTATGGCCTGACATTGCACATGTGCACTCAAACATGTGACTTCATGTGATATATATATATATGCCGTACTGTGCAGAAGTCTTAGGCACATGCAAAGAAATGGGTGCCTATGCAAACAAATAGGGTGCCTAAGACCTTTGCACATTACTGTATATATATACATATATATATATATATATAGGAGCTGGAATCTATAGCTGGGGAGAAAGAAGTCTGGGATGACCATCTCAGCCTCTTGCCACCACGACCCCCATCAGGAAAAGTGGAAAGGAAAATGAAAAACATAAATAAATATATAAATTTAATCTAAATTTGATTTTAGTCTAAATTTGTTCATGTAAATTAATGCAGTGTTGCTACACTGGACAATTTCCCACCCAACTGTTTTATTTTACTCATATTAGACTTGAAAAATGGCCTTGCGATCATAGATATAATGGGATTTATATGTAATTTTGTCCCTGTTTAGCCCGGTTTATACTGAACTGGGTAGGACAATGTCAATCCATCATGGCACTCCTGCATTATAATAAGTCTGTTGTGCTGTATTGCGCATAATTTGCTGATACAGATGTGCTGCCATGTATAATGTATTGACTGTATGAGTCAGTCATCCGTTGGGCTTTTAACTCTGGAATTGTTGTTATTTCTTTCACTGGTATGTTCGTGACTGCAGTTAGTGACCACAACAACAGCTGGAGACAGCTGGCCAACTAGGTTGCATTACCAAGTTTCTCTCTTTCACTCTTTTAGCTTGTCTCAGCATTTGTCTGGTTTCAGGACACCATGGGTTGATATTAAGTTTCAGTGTTGATTGGCCCGGCTCTGTTAGCACTGACCTCAAGCTGTGCATACATAAAGTGTTCCCCAGAGGAATAAACTGAAGATGCCTTTAAGGGAAAATACACTGTAAATGACTTCCATATCAATATTTTAAAATATAAATAAATAAATAAATAAAATAATAATAAGTGATCAGTTGTGCAAATGATTTATTTTATGATTAAATTCTAAGAATAGGGCAACGTATCCTGGGAGATACAACTCTTAAAAAATAAAATACGCAATATATATATATATATATATATATATATATATATATATATATATATATATATATATATATATATATATACATACACACACAAACACACACAACGATCAGCTATAACATTAAACCCACCTGCCTAATATTGTGTAGGTCCCGCTTGTGCCATCAACAGTTCTGACAGTACCTGGGCATGAACTCCAAAAGACGTGTGCTGTGGTATCTGGCACCAAGATGTTAGCATATCCTTTAAGTTCTGTAAGTTGCAAGGTGGTTTTAGGAATGTGACAAGTGAGTTAAAAGTAACATTAGATTTTTTTTTTACTTTTCATTTTTGACTTCTGCCTGTTTAAGAGTTAAAATTCTTTCATCAACAAGTTGGTCTATTTTCACTTTGGCTACCAGTTTCTTGCATTACCCATAATACCTTTTGAAGGCCTGTTGATAGTGATGCTGGTGGGAACCTCTGCCATAACTCATGCAACTGCGTTATATAGCTGCATTGCATTCTGAGACTTTGAGTCCAATATTTACTCTTTTCTACTTCTATGGATTTCTCATTAATATGACATTGAATGTCAATGAAATTTGTTGACTGAGAAAAGAAGCTCTTGCTCTTCTGTTTTTAGGAGCTAACAAAAAATTGCTTATTTTTTGCCTATTAAATGCCATTGTAACTGTGCTAGTAATGCCCCCCTGTGATGTCAAATCATCAGACAACTGCTAACTTCTCACAGGGAAAAACAAAAATACAGCACCAACAAGCAAATTAGCCAGCAGCGGCTTGGGACTATACATTTTGGTGGGGCAGGATGAGATTAATAATAAAGCCTCAAACAAGATTAATTCAAGACGTTATCATACTTGACTAATGCTATAGGGTACTATCTAGTGAATATTTGAGTTACCCCTTAACAGGCATTGAAAATCAACAACATACAGTCATCCAGCACACTGTCTAGCTGCTCATGTTGAGCTGTTTTAGATGTTCAGCTGTGTTTGATGCAACCAGTGCACTTCCCATTGCAGTGTGCAATCAACGTATATGCTGCGTTTGATGCGAGGTTGCAACTTGTAATTCCCGCCTCAAACCAGGAAAAGCCACATAAAATGCCCCCTCAACTTGAAATTTCAACTCGTCAACTTGGGGTAGTCTTCCAAACTACCAGTTCCTTCCCCAAATCAACATGGGCATGCACACTGTGAACTTCTCTCCTTTTAAATGAGTTTATAGCAGCGTTGGCTTTAGATCAATTAATATACACACAAAGTACTTTGGTTAAATCTATAACACTGACCACACTAATTGCTGTTTTGACAAGGTAATTAACAATGTTAGAGTTATCACTCCTGTAACTAACATTAGCTGGCTAGTTTGTTGTTAATGCTACTTCCTATTATCCATTGTTGTTACTGTACTACAATTTCAGTCCAAAATGTTGCAAGTTTTAATAGCCGCTCAGGCATGTAGCTGTAAAAGTGCAGTTAAAGTTACTTTTTATGAGCTTTACCTGCTTTGACAGAGCAACCAAAAAACACGCTTTCATGGAGGCATCCATGTTTTTTCATGCTTTGCAAGTCAAAAGCGCCGAGGTGGGAAACAATGTCCTTACAACTTAATACCACTTACAAGCCACAAACACAGCAATAGAATAGCTAATATCGTTAACCAGGGTTGCCAGATTTCAGCAAAAATTACAGTCCAACTACATCTCAAAAACCATACAAAAGGCCTGAATCTAGCCCAAAAAAATGTGCAGTGCAAAAAGGAGACATTTTTCTTCTTTTTCTCAGCCTTTGCATGGGAAACAAGGTCACCGTTGTATACACGCTTTTCTGTTGAGTAGACATTATGTGCTCCATAGTTTATTCCCCCTTCCCTCTCGCAATCTTTGCAGCATATCTTAGCATAGAAACAGTTCTGTTCATCATAGACACACTGTCTACACTTACACTTTGCCTTTGTTTGTGTGATTTATAAATTAGCCTCTATTAGCGCTGGTTGCAGTTCCTTATTTTGACCACTATGTGCGATAAAAACTAAATCAAAGGAACACTGGCTTATATCTGTCAAATAGCAACTTTTTTAAATCGTTGATCACTTAAAAGAGGCTATTAGTATTTCAGTGGAATTTAAAATATTGTGAATGAGCGCTTAACATTGAAGATTAACATGTACATGATACATGTATAGTGGGGCACTGCCCTGCCTGCCCCTATGGACCATCCTCCACTAGCACCAGAATCTCTAAGCACATCACAGATATTTCAATATAAACATATCATTTAATGTTTTGCATTCAGGAGTTTCTCTTTAAAGTTGGTAGACAGAACATCCTGAGTGTTGCTTGGCTTTCGCGGGACAGTCCAGATGAATAACTAAAGCGAAAATAGCAATAATCACCACCACTCATGGAGGCGTTGCCATGTAGATTGTACGCATGCGCAATGAGGTCCCGCGCGTGCAGGTAGCAGAGTAGGGGAAAGACAAGTGAAGATCCTGGTGTAAAGACTTCAGTGCAAGGTATCCTACAGGTTGTTTCACATTCACATAGATACGCTTTAAACATGTCACAAGTGACAAACACTGTCGCAGGACTACAAAGAAAACCATGCTTACTAAATCGATTTTGCTTTTCTGTTTTTAATCGCATGTTTATTTCACTGTAATGTTTGTCCAATGAGAGGCTGAGGGAGGCGTGACCGGGGCGGGGACAGAAGTTAAGAGAAACAGAGAGAGAGAGAGAGAGAGAGAGAGATTGAACAGAGAGCACAGGGAGGATTTCTCACAGCCTGAGGAAAGGCATAGATTTAGAAAAACAATATTATTTAAATTTTTATTACATTTTATTAATTTTTATACCTAGTAGCCCAGTTAGTAGTTCTAATTAAGCAATGACACGCCTCATAGCACATTTATGTTATGTAGTCTTCAGCATCACTCCTGCCTGATGTTTCTTTTTATTATTATTATTATTATTTTTTCCACCAACCTGTTTGGAATTGAGAAGAGAAAGATGCAGGTGGGGTACTGAACGGAGCAGCCGCTTTCGCAGAGGGATTACATCACCTTGATGTGAACAGATATATTTTGAAGGAGGGGAATAGAAGAGAGGAAGACAGAGCCCCAAAGTCTGTCGGCAAGGAAACGGGCGCGCGACGACGGCATGTTCGTGACAACATGAAAAAGAAAAAGTGCGAAAGATTATTGTGAACGGGGGAGATCGAGACAGACGGAGGAGAGAGGTGAGTGATTCCGCCGAGGAGTGAGGAACAGAGCAGATGATGACAAATCTGATTATTACATACACTCTCCTAGCCACACTGGTCATTGCTCCCTATTTGTCACAAGTCAGAGCAGTTGTGTAGGATGGTAAATAATATCCACAGATTCGGTAACGTGTGTGTGAGAGAGAGATTGCTGGAAAGAGAGAGGGAGGAGAGTGACAAGTGGATCCTTAAGGGATTCAGAGGTTCATCATTTTTTGTTCGCTTGATGCTGCCGAATCTGTTCAGACAGTTTCATTAAATTTGTTTAATCCATATTTATGCACACAGTGTACTTCATCCATAAAAGCAAGCCCCCCCCCAAAAAAATACTAACCATTAAGCTATTAAATCCTTACCCCCCTACTCTAAGCAAACACAATGTCAAGATTATGCAACAACATGATTCACAACATTAAAATTCCTATTTGACTTTCTTAAAGGAAACCGTAGAAAGGCTACTCAAGTCTGAACCCAACTCCTTTTCCCATTTCTCTCTCAGGCATCTCTCAGGGTGACAACATTTACCCCACACTTAGGAGTTTCAGCTCCTTGCATCTATTTCCTTCAAGGAAGATTAAACCTGTCTTTCTCTCTTTCACCACATTGTCTGTCTGAACAGAGTCAAGGAGGAGAACACACCCAAACCTGCCAGAGTTCCCTGGTTGCCATGGATCCCCCTCCCTCTTTGAGCTTGGCCCTTCTTGCCGGGAGCGAAGAAGAAGATCAGCACGTTCCCCACCCTTTGAGTGGTATGTCCCACACGTCCATTTCCAGCAACTATCCAGGCAGCAATCACTCTAACCACACGGGTGGAACCAGCAGCCTGGAGCGGCTTAATGGCACACCGTCACCAACCGGCCCAAACCTTCCACCAGTCTCCTTGCCCAAGCTTCCACTGGTGACAACACCACAGCTGCCGGCGCCAATCCCCAATGCACTCCACCCCACCAGCACGCCACTCTCATCCTGCCTGGGCAGCCAGCATAGCCTGAGTGGTGAAACGTCGCCTATCTACAACGCCCTCTTTTATTCCTCTCACTCACCAACAGGCGAGCGGGAACGGGAACGGGATCGAGGTTGCAAGCACAGGCAGGCCAGTCCACTGGTGCACCGCAGGGACAGTAACCCGTTCACCGAGATCGCCATGAGCTCATGTAAGTACACGGGTGGCGTGATGAAACCTCTCAGCCGTCTCAGCGCCTCGCGCAGGAACCTCATTGAGTCTGACAGTGGAAGTGACAGCAAAGAGGGTGGGGCTGCCACTGGACATGGGGCAGTGCCCTCCTCCTCCTCTTCTACTACTGCACCCCAGAACCCACCTGAGATTGTCATCTCCTCCAAAGAGGATCCACCATATGGACATGTCTATGAGCTTGAGTCATCGGCTAATCAGATGTCTATCTATCACCAGAACCACACCCTCTCTGAGAGTAGGGGCACTCTGGGGTTGACAGGAAGTGGGGGGAATGGACGACGGGGCGGGACAGGTGGAGAGACTGGGAGGACAGCCTCCAAAGCTCCTAAGCGCAAGAACCAGAATATTGGCTACAAGCTTGGCCACCGGAGGGCGCTGTTCGAGAAAAGGAAGAGACTCAGTGACTATGCGCTCATCTTTGGCATGTTTGGCATCGTTGTCATGGTGATTGAGACGGAGCTTTCCTGGGGTGTCTATAGCAAGGTGAGTATGTAGTCTCATCCAGACATTGGGCAGGTCAAGATGTAATAATTGGAGTTGAGTTGTTGACTAGGCAAAATTATTTTGCTAATGGATTTTGGATTTTGATAATATGGCTTGTGTCTATAGTGTGGGTATGACTGATTGACCTTCATGGGTATGTGTGTGTATAGCGTGTGTGTGCAGAAGTGTATAGTATTTATGGTTTAATACATGTACACATGTCCATAAGCCTGTACGTCAGTCAAGTGGTTTTAATCACATATTGAAAAGCATGCCATTGATCCACTGTTGAGTGATTCAAGAAAGTGTTATTGGTCTCTTGGTACAGTGGACTAGACTTCTTGTTTTTGACTTTGTGTGTGTGTGTGTGTGTGTGTGTGTGTAAGTAAAGTATTTATGACTTAATATATGTACATCAGTCTTGTGGTTTTTCATGGTATAGTAGAGAGTGGCATTGATCCACTAATGAGTGAGTCAAGAAAGTGATATTGGTCTCTGGGTTCAGTGGAAATTCTGCACAAACTTCTTGTTGTGTGTGTGTGTGTGTGTGCCTGCTAATGTATAAGAGAGAAACATATCAGTACTTGCTATAAATTGCTTTTGAGTGTCAAATGCACAGTCATTAGTTTGGCATCAACATAGCAACATGAAGTCTAGCTTTTGTGTGCATGTGTGTGCGTGTCTGTGTGTGCTGGATTTATGTGACTTTCGAAAAGTATTTTGTATGTATTATTGTTACATATCACAGGGTAATAAACTGGCATATCACAAAAAAACAGAATATGAATACTCTGCTACAGTAAATTACATTTTCTGTATTGGAGTGGCGCACTGGAACAGTGGATAGCGTTGCCATCTCACACTCTGGCCCCAAACCCCATACTGGTCCTGAGCTTGAGTTTCTGATGTTCTCCCCATGCCCATATGGGTTTTCTTTGGGTTCTCTAGATTCCTCCACCTCCTAAAAACATGTCGGTAGGTGGTTTGGCTACCCTGAATTGCCCTAGGTGTGAACAAATGTGTGAATGTGTACGTGCGAGTGCGTGGTTCCCAGTGATGAACTGCCATTAAATCCAGGATATAGTCCTGTTCTCAGGATGTACTACTGCTATACTGCTATAGTTTATGCTATATTTGCTTCTATGAAATCTATCTGAATGTTTATGACACCAACCACAGAAAGATCCAGATGGGGAATGGAGAAGCAATAGTTTTGCAATGAATGTTTACGTAAAATCATTAATCTTTAAAAGATTGTTTAAACAAAGCAGCAACCTTCAATTGATTCATCTGACATGCTATCTCACATGACAGAGCAGCAGTGAAGCAACATCTTCCCAGTATAGATACATTACAGGTACAAAAGAGCTTTGGGTTGCGACATAGTACAAGATGTGTAGATGACTCATTGGAGTCTCAGGGAGCTCCTATTGTGGGTGGAAGCAACCTGGATAGTTCCACTTCTCCTCGCGTCTCCTTCACTTTCTGTGAGTGCACTTATTGGAACAACCTGAGCTGCGGAGTGTATGCTCATACTTGACCTTCATGTCATTACCTGTTTTCCAAATTCCAGAAAGGTACATTTGCTAACCCAGTTTGTTGATGGATGCCATCAGCTGCTCCATTTTAAATTTCAATAATATTTAGCACTTGTTTCCTTGTAATTCATATTAAAGTTATATCGAGTGATCTGTTAGTTATATTGTCTGCTATTTAAAATTTAACATTGAAAAATGAAGGGGCTCATATAACTCATTCAGTTACAATGATATGGTAATGGTGACTACCTTTTGGGCTGCTTTTCTCTCACTCTCCTTTTCCTGTGATGCTTCTTCCTATTTTCTCACCCACTCATTTTCTCTTCTACTGTCTTTCTCTTGGAGTATTCCTTTTTTATATTTCTCTTGCTAATTATTCTTGGTCTCAGTCTCTCTTTCACATGCAGACCTAGGTTACCTCCTTCATACATGCAGACCTGTCTTTTCTCTTGTATCCCTCCTTCCAAATCCTCACCCCCCTTTCTCTTTTTCTCTCTCTGTTATTCTGGTGGGCGGTGAACAGGGGTGTGTTGGAGAGCAGAAGAGAGAGTGTGAGAAAAGATGAAATGAAAGGCTGTAATAAAATCTCTTTATTTGAGATTGAAAACGGCTGAGTGAGTCAAGCTCGCCCGCTAAATAACAGTCGTGGTGATTGTGTACCATTATAGCCATTATAAACCAACACAAAAGGATGCTGTTAGTGCCACGTCTCCCCTTGCAGCAATTAAAGGGCTTTCTCACAGTTCATCACCAGCTGAGCATCCAAATGTGTGTCTTACACACAGCATACTCCGTGCATCACTAGTGATAAAATGCTGGTCTTCCCTGAAAAAAGCAGGGGAGCGACAGTGAAAGAGAGAGGGAAACGAGGTGATTACTGATGGATGGATATGGCAGAGGGCTGCTTTAATACTTGTCATACCCAGTGGAAAGGAGCTCAATCTCTTCTATTGATTATTGATAATCATCCACCCACACATGCTGCACTCTAGCTCCTGACAAGCGTTTTTATTACACAGCTGTGGTAATAAATGTGTGTATGTATTAGGCTGTGTGTCAGTGTCAGCTGCTTTTGAAGGGAAAGAAACAGGAAATGAATGCTAAGATAGAATAATGTATGTAAATAATCCTAACTCTCTCTCTCTCTCTCTCTCTCTTTCTCTGTCTCTTACATGCACACACCTTCTCCTCAATTAGATCTGACAGTGGTAACACGTTTTTTCTTTCTGCAAGGAAATCCCACTTCATTAACACTTACAGCACACCTGTGTTTTTTAAAATATAGGTAAAACTTAACAGAATGAAGGAGGCAGGAAGTGAATGAGAGGTAACAGTGTGATATTGCAACTGTGTGTGTATGTGTGTGTGTGCTTGCTAATGTATAAGAGAGAAACATATCGGTACTTGCTATAAATTGCTTTTGAGTGTCAATTGCACAGTCCTTAGTTTGGCATACATGGCTCAGTATGTAATTGGGTTCAAATGCTGTTGTCTGAATACAATGAAATCTTATTTGAAAAATATATATATTTTTTCATTCGTTCATATTAGGTAACCGCTTTATCCAGGTCAGGGTCGCAGTGGATCCAGAGCCTGGGAACAATGGATGTGAGGCAGGAATCCACCCTAAATGGGATGGCATCCATCGCAGGGCATCACACACACGCACACATTCATACATACACACACTTACACTCCTAGGAGCAGGTTAGAATCACCAGTCCACCTGCAGATATGTTTTTGGGAAGTGGGAGGAAACTGGAGAGCCTAGACGAACCCCACACTGATGCGGGGAGCACATGCCCAGAAACTCCACACAGACAGTAACCTAAGCTCAAGATTGAACTGGAAACCCTGGAGCTGTTAAGCAGCAATGCCTCCGTTCTGACCTTTGATAAATATAGCTTGACGAAATTGTACATATGTGTGATAGCTAATGAAATAAAAAAAACAGATCTTGAGAGTAGGCATGTGCCAATAATTGGTTATGAGATACGTAAGGAATAATACTTGGGCAGGGAAGCGTTACTGTTATCGCTTATGTTATAGCAGTAATAAACCATCAATCACTCACAGGCCTCTAGTTTTTCCTCTCTCCTGAAGTTAAAGTAAAACACATAAAAAACACAGCTTGTCATGTGACAGAGAAACCAGAAAGCACAAACTCCTCTATCCTGAAGACTCTCCTGTGTCGGGAAACTTAAAAAGCGCAGACACCCGAGACTCCTTCCATAAATATTACATAATCCTACTGTCTACTGTCTAATGCATATATCCTACTGTTATAATGCCTACTAACAGAAAACTTCACAATATCAATGATTATATGTTTTCGTTGTTAAACAACAACACTTTTAATTTAATGACCATACAAATCAGTATGTATGAGCTTTTACTATAGGAATGATAAAGTATTAGAAAGAATGCATTAATTTAAACCTGTGATTTATGTTACAGCCAGAATTGTGTTGTGGTAAAAATGACAATATTTAATATACACAGTATTGTTATTGTGGACACTTAGTTATTTAGCTTTCTTTCTTTCTTTAGATTATTTAGCTTTCTATATTTGTATTGCACTTTGTTCTTGTATTTTTAGCCATGTTCTACTTCACAAGTTTTGAATCTTCAAACCTTTGCTACACTGTGATTTGGTCTCCAATGTATTTTATTATTTTTTATGTTATTTCAAGTGTAGCATTTATGTATCCCTTAATCGATATTAAATAAAAAAAAAAAAGTATGTTATTTACACTAACAATTGTGTGTTTAAAACATTCAGTAATAAAAAAAATACCCTAATAATATTGGGGGGAAAATGTCAAAATTGCAGTTATGGAGATATGAAAATGTAGTCTAATATCCGTATCAAGTGAACATTACTGTCACAACAGGAGTAAATGAAAGTATTTAAAAATGTAGTTAAATGGTACATATTAAAGTTTACTTTGCATGATCCTGCATGCTCTTCCACACTCACAATACCAGCCTAAACACCTGACAGAGCCATGTGTCACCTCTCTTTGAGAAATCAGTAAAATTTTTTCTCAGGCATGGCAGCCCTGGGGATTTGTGTGTATGTGTGTAAGAATGTGCAGCTGCTCCTACTGACCACCTGTGCACTAGACTTGGGTTCAAATACCTGTGTTTGTATTTGTCTACTCCCACCACTCCAATGGGGGTTTTTCTGTATTGATTTTAATGGACTCTCTACAACATATAAGAGCCCCTTGAGTGTATCTTTGTGCATGTCTGTGCCTGCACATATCTTTTATTTTTTATGTCTTTTCCCTATCCCCTGCTCTTTCCTTGCCTGCCTCTGAGTGTGCCCCATAATTGGTTTTTCAGCAGTGTAATGGCGTATGTCGGAGTCTAATCAACTGCGCGTGTACATGTCAGTCAAAGTTTAATTGAGCTTAACAGTGCAGAGGGTGTATATGTGCATGTTTGGATGTGTGCTTGTTTAATTTCAGCATGCAGATAGAGTTGGAAAGCTATGATGGCTTGAGAAAGACACAGGCCTAAGTAGGTCGAGTTGAAGGTTTTTATTTATAATTTTATAAACATTTTATTGTCCTTTAATTTAGGTATAAAACCAGAGGCATAAAAGGAAGAGACCAAGAAAATTGCAAAATCCATAGTGCAGTGCTTATTGGCACTCGTTCAAACTGTTGTGCAAAGTCAAACACTACCTTGATCTGTGATTTCCTACAAACCCCAATGTGGAAAAATAATGCATAAAATAAACAAGCAATGAGGGAACAAGGATAACTACTAGCCTCCAATGCATATGTTTTCATGCAAAATTTAGATGTGCATATAAGAAACCCTGAATAGGGAATACTAAAAAAACGTTCAGTGTGGGTGGAGTTGGTGTACTGATAAAGAGAACATGCAGTAAAGGGTTTGTGTCCCAGTCTTTCTGTGACCATGTGTGTTTGGCTAGTTCTCTTTTCATGATGTTCTGTTGTTGTTCAAAATATTTCTGTAACAGTAGCTTGTGGAAGCACACAGTGATTCACTTTTTAATTAATTCTAAATCAAAGTATAATTAATTAATTCTGCGTTTAGAGTGATGTTCTGGCTGTAGCTGTTTTATATATTTTTTTTCTAGTCATGTATCAAACTTGATATGTATACTCAGGTATCAGAACAACTTTATTCATGAATACATTATTTACAAAACAGAAATCTTTGTATAAATTTGAAATAAATCCTGTAGGCATACCAATTGCTTTATTAATTTTTTTCAATAGTGGTGATGCCATATATTTAATTCACATGCCAACACATACCCATAACACACAGTGATAATTATCATTGTCTCTTAATGCCCAGCACCTGATAAATACTCTATTAATGCAGAGTTTGATGTGCTATGCAAAATCAGAGCAAAGTTGTTTTTTATGTTTTTATTTTTATTTATTTTTTTAGTTATAGTTTTTTAGCCCACATTTTCACTGGTTTATTAACATTACCTTTGCATTACTACTTACACACCTGCTATTACGTACTGTCTGTGTTCTAAAAAGGCTTCAAATAAAATTACACTTTTAACCCCGTAACAGTAGAATAGGTTGAACAGTTTGAGCAGTTAGCAAAAGTCTGACAAAGAGAATTATTTTCTGGAGTTTTGAGTTTTCTGTATTGTTTTCTGCGCTCTTGACATTTCAAGAACCCCTTTTCTTCTGTTCGTGAATGATGGAATCTCATTTCACAAATATAATTTAATAAAATTGTAAATAATTTATTTGCTTTACTGTAACCTCCAGAGCTTCTCTGTGGTGCTGCTGCTGCTTGTTTGGTTCAAAGGTAGAGCAGTGTGTAAAATACTGAACGCAGTCTGGGAATGACCTGATAAATGCCCTAAAATGCCCTAATTGTCTTGTGGATCTTGTGCTTATATCTTAAGCAACTCCTTAACTTCTATTAGACTTTTTTGTCAGCTAGTAAAACAAGTATCACTGGCATTTAATTTAATTTCATATAAAGAAAAGGTAGTATAAGCAACTTAAATGTGGGAAAACCTCACTAGGTTGCCCCTCTGCCTGGCACCATGTATCGCCATAAAATATGATTAATACATGAAGCCCCCCATGAGCTCACAGGGGTAATGTTTTCTCTGAATTGCTCAACCTGAATTTTTCACTCCTTGAATTTTTGACTGCTTGCATTTTTTTAGCCTAACCTTTTCAAAAACAGAAAATTTTAATGTTTTTTTCCCCCAAAGCATTACAAATTCAGGTTCAGATTCTGATTTCTGATTTCATTCCATACAAGACATTTAAGAATTTCTACTCAGTTTTCTAATGTTTGACTGTATGTAGTTTTGGGATCCATCAAAACTAGGTAGCATTTCAGACAGTGTATTTGTTTGCTGTTTGTGTGTGTGTACGCAAGCATGCGCATGTGTGTGTGTGTGTGTGTGTGTGTGTGTGTGTGTGTGTGCGCGTGTGTGTGTACAGGAACAGTTCCTGTTGGCAGTAGATAACAGAGTGCATAAAGTGTGTGATTAGTTTCGTATGTATGGTTGCTCTGCTGAATACTGTGCATTGTCTAACTGTGAATGATTAGCTATCCTAATAGACATCAAACCAAGCATTAACAACCTGCAGATTTTACATTTGTGTGTGTGTGTGTGTGTGTGTGTGTGTGTGTGTGAGTGAGTGTTTGTTAATAACTTATCTGCTCTGTGTGTCTCAGGCTTGAGTATGTGAGGCACTGAACATGGAACCCAGCAGTAGGTGAAGGCTTCAGACAAGAGCCAGTAATTAAATTTGAATCACAGATGACTTTAGGAGAGTGTATTTACATGTGTGTGTATGTGTAATTGATATGTAAGCGACAGTAGGTGTGTATAATGTCTGTAGGGATGTGTGTCTGTGGCTGTACAGGATGTATCAGTAGGAAGTACAGTAACCTGTAATTTGAGTATTTCAGAAATCCTGAGACAAAAAAAACAAAAAAAAAAAATGCAGTGAGTGGCCGCATCAGACCACATCAGATTCTACTCCCGTCAGCCAAGAACAGGAATCTGACGATACAATGTGTGCACACGTTCACCAAACTGGACAGCTGAAGATTGGAAAAATCATTGCCTGGTCTTTTTCCAGTCTTCAGTCTTCCTATCTTCCAGTTTCAGTGAGCTTGTCTTTTGGTCAGTACCCACAACTAGTGACGGCTAACCTCCATTTAGGTTCCAAACAAATCATTTTGTTTTTTGCTAGAAAAGAGGCTGTTTTAAGTAGCTGTCACATCTCTTCCTCACTCTATAACTGCGTAATAACATTAGCCATAGCATTTTTCGTTGTTTCTTCCTTTCACTTTCTTTTTTTAACTGCTGCTGCCGTTTGAGTGCCCAATTAACATTTTACTTTTGTAAAACGTCTTTTTTTATGTTGTTAATTCGTGATCTTTGGTCTGATTGCTGATGAATCAGTGGTAGAGGAAGAAATGCATACAGTAGAGAGTAAGACAAGTTATGGGCCCGTACCTCCTGACAGTGGATTTGACCCAGTGATTCGATTTGGCTTTAGCAAAGCGGTCCACCTGTGCCCTTCCAAACTTTTGCCGAATCTGGGACAACACTTCTCAGTGCACATACTACTGTCCTGATCATATAAACTGTCTTGACCGCTGCACCATTGTGCCATCCAAGTGAGTTGGTCTTATTTGCTAACCATGGGTTGGCCTGCCTGACTTTCTGTGCAAGGTGGAGAGGGCCATCTTACGTCATGATTATCATGATGTTGTGCAAATGGACCAGCACCTGGTAGTTAGTAAGAATTTGCTTCACAAGCCTCATGTGCCTCTGTGCCACCACACTGCCTGCACAGCTTGTGAGGGAGGCATCTGTCATGGCTATCACTCTTTGATAGAACACCACTCCCAGGCAGACCACTTTTGTAAGAAGTCAGCAGAAGCTGGTTCCACACCCAATAACCTGCTCAAATTTGACTGGGAAATGCGATCATATCCTACATACATTTGACATTAAATACATTTGGGTGGCTAGCATTCTCCATGAATCTAGCCTTATGTCAATGAATTGTGTAGCCTGCTTTGAGTGGTACTACTATGAGTGGACTTGTCCCAGATGGCCTGGTTCATGGTAGGGGGCACATAAGTGCCAGTAATTTAAATATGGCATTATTATCTTATGGAAGTATTACCTTTTACCTCCTGCCAACAGAGGTGGCAGGGCCTCCTGAATGCATCTTAAGAACACCCATGGTGCTAGAGAGAGGCCAAATGGTAGGACTTTGAATCGGAATGTCTATCCTTGGAGGGCAAACATGAAAAAGCATCTGTGGTCTGAAGCAATGGGAACATGAGCACATGCATTGCACTGATCCACTGATGTGAACCAGTCTTGTAGGTGCAAAGCATGAATAACATCTTATAGCCTTAACATATGGAATACAAGAGCTTTTATTAACCATTTCAGCTCAAATCTAGAATCAGATGGAAACCACCATCCTTCTTCTCAAGAGTGAGGTTTTGCAACTCTGTGGTTGAGTGGTTGATAGTTGGAGTTTGGAGCGATTGGTCCAGTGCAAGCAACAAATGTTAATGAATTTTTTTGTATCCACCATGCGTGAGGTGTAAGACCTCACCAGAATGTCATCAGTTTGTCTGCATTAGGTTTTTGAACGGTGACTGCCTGAAAGTAGTGCTTTATCCAGTGAAACTAAGAGTGATGCAATGCAATTGTCAATGGCATTGACCATGCACCCTAGGCCAACCTGACTGTAATGCTCATGTTAGTTACCACACCACATGTTAGTTGCACCACAGAGCTCAGAGGTGGAGAGAGTGAGGCAGAATCCCTCAACCTCATTAGCTGCACATATTTACAGGCTTGCAGGTTGCAGATGGCATGCAATGTGAAAAAGAGCATGGGAAGGGAGGAAAGACATACTCAGCGAGGGACTGAGAGGTAAGCACCATACTGAGTAACAGAATAGCTCATAGCTTAGCTGTAGACAGTACAGAAATGTTAGATAACAAAGTTAGCAAGCTAACTAGGAAATCCAACTCAAGCTAGTAGCCACAGAGCTCCAAATGGCTCCAAAAAGTAAAACAAAAATACACTCTCTGTATCTTTGAAGAGATGAAAGGAGATGATAAGAGGTGATATACATGTAAGTCTATCACTTGTTTTGGAGGACAGATTGCCTTATGCAGATAGCTCCGAGGTGCACATGAAGTCTAACACGTATACAGGGCAAGAACAATGCACAAACACATGTTACTGATGAGTTTTTTCCTCATGAATGCGATACTGATGCTGCACCCTGCAGTGAGAGAGAGATATATTGGCTGTGTAACTATAGCCTGCAGACACATGGCATATTGAATACTGATTTATTTATTTGTTTTGATATATTTATTAGTGTTGTATCTAGATATGGCTAGATATGGTTATATCTAGATTATAGCTTATAGCTATAATGCTGGAATTGCAAGACTGATTAAAATTGTGCACAGTCCTGTGTGTATTCAGATGTCACAGCAGATTCACAAGTGTAAGAGGAAAATGATTAGGATTAAGTAAATGAGGAGCAGAGAAGAGAGACAATGGGAAAAGAGGAGAGACTGTGCATGTGTCTCAGCCAGGGATGGACAGATAGAGCTCAAATTGCCAATTAGTGCTGCATGGTGTCTAAATTTGTATCAGTAACTCTGTCCATGACACACACACACTATGCTCGCTCATTCGGGCATATTCTGTTCTGTATCTTTTGTGTTCGTATCAAATTATTAAAAGATCTGAGGAGTATGGCAATACAAGTATGATCAAATTTCATTTCTGATGAGAGAAGAAGGAGGATTTGATATATGACTTCGGCTGGCAGAAGTTGAGCAGGAAAGGTTAGATGAAAGCAGTAAAATGAGGGGCTGAAAAAAGAGATAGGAAAAGGCTGAAGCTCTTAGTGCCAGACTATTGGCAGGACATGCAGACTTGTAATCACCTTCTACTGCAGCCAGGTTTCTGACAGAAGATCAAAATCAATTAGTGAAAGTATCCATCCTGTTTCAAAATGTTCACTTTGTTTTTATAGATGAGCTTCTTTAACATTATATATTTATCCCAGTTGCTCCTAGTTTTTACTTGTTCTGCATAAATACACTGTCACTGTCAACACCCTACATGTTTAAAATTTAAAGCCTGAGATTACCTATTCATATCCAGAGACTTCCTGTCCTGTGTGCAGTGTTCACTAATTAAGAGCCACATTCAGAGCCAGCAAATTAAGTCCAAAAGTTCAGTCAGTATTTACACTGGGAAAGCGATGGGTTGATTTGCTGTGTCTGGTATTCAGATTATGAAAATAACTTTTCCTAATATTTTTTCACCAGATTTTCTTTGAGTAGAAACGATATTTCCAATAGCGTTTTGGCACCTTCAAACACAAGCACTTGCCTCTAAGCCTAATATATATATATATATATATATATATATATATATATATATATATATATATATATATATATATATATATATATATATATATATATATATATATATATATATATATATATATATATATATATATATAGATAGATAGATAGATAGATAGATAAGTTAAAAAATATAAAATGCAGACTGAAAAAGGAAATTGTGTTTTTCCTTTGTTGTCAAATGTAACATGATAACATAAAAGCAAGGGACAATTTAAAAATGAAAAACAAAAGTGACAGATATGATATGAATGAGAATACAGTGATATTTGACTAAGAACATCTAACAGGAGTCTAGTATATATCAGCAATATATTGCTGCATGAAATGAAGAAATTATCACATTAATCACTGCAAATTTGGTTCGTATTTTATATTTTAAATCCTATTATTTTTGTTTTATTTTTTGTATTCTGCCTCAGTAGTTAATTGTCCACATTGGCTAATGTTAATTGTCCACATTGGCTAATGTGGCTACGAGGTCATAAAATCATAATGTATGCACAGAATGTAGGTTATTTTATCATGCTTTAATTCGCTATTTTGAGTTGTCAAATGAACCTCAAATGACATTCAGTACTTTTTTGTACTGAGTGTATTTACAAAACATGAATTATAGCACAGCATATTATGGTTATATCAAACAATTAGACAGTAGGGCTGGAATTAACATTGCTCCTTGCTCTATATGATCACACATGAATATTACACAATAATAATGCTCTTAAGTCAAAGGTAAAAATCACACACAACTGAGACAAGCCTCTATTTTCGGCAAACTTCACCCCACATGTGAGTCTGTAGTTAGATCTGATGTCTGAGGTCTACTGATTTTTGTATTAAATCCACACACTGAATATGGCCCAAAATGCAGAGGCTTGGTGCAGTTTGTTAATGGAAGTCCTCTTAATATTAGGCACATTAAAATATAGCAGGCAGAATGGCAAGTATATCGGAATATATGTGAATGATACGATGGTGAGGAAGACCACCCCTCCTCCCAATGACCAGGTGCTGTGTCTAACCATGGCTGATGTCAGGAAGTCTCTACACAGTGTTAATCCACAGAAGGCTGCTGGACCAGACATTATTCCTGGCAGAGTGCTCAGAGGATGTGCCGACCAGCTGGCAGATGTTTTCACGGACATCTTCAACACCTCCCTGAGCATCGCCGTCGTTCCAACATGCTTCAAGGCCACCATCATCGTCCCTGTGCCAAAGAAGTCTCCAGTGTCCTGCCTCAACGACTACATTCCCGTTGCACTCACACCCATCATCATGAAGTGCTTCGAGAGGCTCGTCATGAGGCACATCAAGACCCTGCTGCCCCCCTCACTGGATCCCCTGCAATTCGCATACCGTCCCAACTGCTCAACGGATGACTCCATCACCACCACTCTCCATCTGGCCTTCACCCACCTGGACAAAAAAGACACATATGTTTGAATGCTGTTCATAGCCTTCGGTTCAGCATTCAGCACAATCATTCCTCAGCACCTGATTGGAAAGCTGAACCTGCTAGCCCTGAACACCTCTCTCTGCACCTGGATCCTGGACTTCCTGAGTGGGAGACCTCAGTCAGTCAGGATCAGGAACAGCAACTCCAACACCACCACACTGAGTATTGGGGCCCCACAGGGCTGTGTGGTCAGTCCACTGCTGTTCACCCTGCTGACTCATGACTGTGTAGCAATGCACAGCTTGAATCACATCATCAAGTTCGCTGATGACACGACCGTGGTGGGTCTCATCAGCAAGAACGACAAGTCAGCATATAGAGAGGTGCAGCGGCTAACGGACTGGTGCGGAACCAACAACCTCTCTCTAAATGTGGACAAAACTAAAGAGATGGTTGTTGACAGAGTGACCACTCTCCGCTGAACATCAGCGGGTCCTCCGTGGAGATCGTCAAGAGCACCAAATTTCTTGGTGTTCACCTGGCGGAGGACCTCGCCGGGTCCCTCAGCACCAGCTCCATAACAAAGAAAGCCCAGCAGTGTCTCTACTTTCCGTGAAGGCTGAGGAAAGCCCACCTCCCACCACCGATCCTCACCATGTTCTACAGAGGGACTATCAAGAGCATCCTGAGCAGCTGCATCGCTATCGGGGATAGTGAGGACAGCTGAGAAGATCATTGGGGTCTCTCTTCCCTCCATCACAGACACTTACACCACACGCTGCATCCGCAAAGCCACCAGCATTGTGGATGACCCCACGCACCCCTCACACAAACTCTTCACCCTCCTGCCATCTGGCAAATGGTACTGAAGCATTCGGGCCCTCACGGCCAGACTGTGCAACAGTTTCTTCCCCCAAGCCATCAGACTCCTCAACACTCAGAAAAACACACATACACACACACACACACACAACTGAACATCACCCCATCCTCCTTGCAATTTTTGCACATCTCCGTATTCAATTTCTGCTGCTACAAATATTTATTATATACTGTATATTATCTTTATACTCTCTACCCGGCTGCTACTCCTTCTGTTTACATTTACAGCAACTTATATTGCTCCTCTTTTGCACTAGTGTCATCTGATTCACTATATATTAGAACTGTGTACTAGTCGGCGCTGCACAGTAACTTACTGAGCCCATTGTCTTGTTTTGGTAGTTTTGTACTGTCTTGTGCTGTCTGCACATGTTCGCACTGTGCACTTTATGTAAATATATGTAGTCTCCTGTAGTTCTGTGTTTGTTTTACATAGCACCTTGGTCCTGGAGGAATGTTGTTTAGTATCACTGTGTACTAGCTGGCGGTATATGGTTGGGGTTAACCCATCCAAATTTCCTGTTACCACTCACACTTAAGGCGAACATCACTAGTGTCTCTAGATTTGTGTATTTATTAGAGATATATGGTGTAACCCCACCATAGCTTGGCAACAAATGTGGACCCAGTACTAATGGTATCTTGTCCAACTGTGTATAGCACAAGCAATTGCTTTAAGACTACATGCGAAGCCCGGCCTCCCCTGAAATTTCATTAAAATGCAGCAGTGAAATGTTTCTCTATCAAGTGTTCAAATGTGTCTGTGTTACTCATCACTCTTTGTGAAATGCAGTATTTTAGTGAATCAGATTATTAAATATCTCACTACAGTATCATGCTGTTTGTTCATTTAACATAAACTGTTTTCAGTGGACAGCGAAGCCTGCATAAAAATCCTATGGCAGATTCAACTGCACAGTTTTATTGGGAGAAAAAATTAAAGCTCATTGAACAACAGCCTTTTAATACATCATTTTGTGCCCCACCAGGATGCATGGCTTCACTGGGGGTGAATGGGAGTGTAGACAGGTGGGTTTTTGCATAGAAAAAAAAACATTTCAATGAATATTGGATGGTGTGCTCTTTACTTGTCCTGCCTGGATGCTTGGCTTCTCCATATGATGATTGGGTGATCTCCTAAAGGGTCCCAACCTCATAACCAACTGCCAGTCACTGAAACAATAATGAACATGACTGACATCTCAAACTTAAACATATGAGCACCAGTCAGACTCACTGAGCACTCAGAGCTGCAGTAGGGGTCAATAACCAAATCCATAACAGTTTTATACAACTAGTATAAGTTATTATAACCTTTGTAATTGATAAATATTGTAAATAATCTGTTAGTATAAAGTTATGATTGATTATTTGAGTTTGTTTCAGAAATATTTCATGGATTTTTAGGTCTAGCTAGCTAGTTGTGACTACCTGGAGGCTTTAGTGTTTTGGCGATGCCTGCTGGAAAGCCTGGTGATGGCACAATATTTGGTCCAGAGGCAATGTCCATAGAGCTGATACGAGTCTTACCTAAGGGACTGATGCCTGTGTTGCAGAACTCCACAATGTTGCAGAACAAAATAACCAGAGATCTGAACACAGGTGGCTCAGGAGAACTGCCACTCCAGTGGGTCACCACCATGTTCGTTTGGTTGGTGAGGAAAGTGAGATGCATTCTATTGTCAAGTTCCTCACGAGTCCTGCCAAATCCCTCATAGACTAAAGGGGCAAATGTTACATCCATTTCTGTTGCCCATGGTATTGCACTGCAGGGAATCTTCCTGTGTTGTTTTAGCCCCAACTGATTTTGGAGCTGCTGGGAATTTCCCATCATGAAGAAATACACCTTTCTGTTATCAAGCCCACAAGCTATATCATTTTAGGTCTTCACTGGCTTTTGGTCCAGACTTGTTTTATCAAGATCCAATTCTTATTTGGCACTTGGGGGACTAAATAACATCAGCATAAAATACTCCTATCTGCTCCCCTAGTAGCCTCCACCTTAGAACAATTTGGAGGGAGGCAGGGGCTCATCTACTTTACTTAACTAAGTCTGCATAGTATATACAACTTGGTCAGAATCAAAGAAGGAAAGAAGGTGACAACTGGACAATCGCTTTCATCACTAGTCCAGTCGTTATGAGTACTCAGTTATGCCATACAGTCTGGCTAATGCTCCATAACACTAAAAGCCCCATCAATTATCCAATCCTTTATTATTGACATCTTGAGGGACATGTTGGGCTACATTATAATCATCTAGATCTGTTTCCAAGCATGTAAAATATGTCAGGGCAGTACTTAACATACTATTAGAGAATCATCTACTTGTTAAAACAGACAAAAGTGAATTTCACAAGCAAAGCATAATGTTTTTCAGGCACATCTAATGTCCTGAGTGGGTTACCATGGATATTCAAGGCAGAATTGGTCAACTTCCACTAGTATCGAACAGTTGCAACACGCTGTTACATGCAAAAGGAACTTAAACACTAGTAGTTAAGGAGCTACATTAACTGCTCTACTTAAGGAAAGTCCTTGTACTCTAAAGTGAAATGAGCAAGCAGAACTTTTTTCTCCTTTTTGTGGTGAAAGGAAGCTGCCAAAATTCTCAAACACCCTAATCCTATTTGAAGAACTCTAAGCATAAGCTACCCCTCTCCTCCAGTGTTTTTAATGTCTCCAGGAGTATCATGTCTGTGGAGATAATTCATGAAATCGCATGGGTTTGAAGGCACCGTCAAGTAGGACATAGCCCCAAGGTGTTGCATACCACCTCTTCGGTGCCAAAAAGAGATTTGAACAAACTTTTGTGTTTGGATGATTCTCTGATGACTTCTTCAACAAAATCCAGTTCTTCTGCAATGAGTCTCACTCATTGATGCAGCCATCTTTGGAGGGGGGATGATGCGGGGGCCTAAAACAATTTCACTGCTTTAGTATGCCTGTGAATATAGTTTTAGGTAGAGGCCATGGTTGAGGTCTGGTTTACCAGGAATTATGAAAATTTGTATGGTTTTACTTTCGCAGTCAACAAGAGGAGTAGTCTTTTTTCCTTTCCTGGACTGAAAATGCATAAAACTAACTATAATCCATCCTACCAATGGCTTATCCTATATTATCAATCACCAACAGTCCCATGAGATCCATAATCCACTGACATACCCACCATGGGTTATTGGATAAAGGGACCAGGTCTGAGAAGACACACATCAGCATCTGGAAAATGTCTGTCACACAAGAAGTGACAAGGAGCCATGCTGTATGTCCCTGCCATGCTGACACCATGTACCAAGCTGGTGACCAGGTGACGCTCCACAAGAGACCTCGGTACATTGGTCCATGTGAAGTGTTGAGTAGAATTAGAAATGCTCCTTATATACTGCAGCTTCTATTATAGTACCAAAGTTTCATGTTTCTCCATCAAACCAAGCCCCATTTTTGAGGAGATTACAAATGATGACTGCCATTGGACATTGAGGGGACAGGGGACATCAGTTTATACTGTTCACAGGTTCTTGCACTTGAAAACACTAGTAGGGACTAGTAGGGCTTGTAGGTTGGGAGGGGTAAGGTCTAGAGGACAGAGAAATTCCTTCATCCTGGATTTCCACCACATGCATCTAGAGCCTTCTTGCCTAGATGGGACATTTCCAGTTTCTGATCTAGTATATGTACTCCTTTTGTTTGTACTTTGGTAAGTCTGTATAATTTGTTTGTTGGTTTGTTTGGTTTTTTTTTGGTATTGTCTTTGCTCTGGATTTCCTGATTTTTGCTCTGCTGGTTTGTACCTTTTGGCTCTATCAGTTCAGTTAGTATTTTGACCTTTTTTACAAGGATTTTGGGTTACTCTTTTGTTGTTTTTGAACTGTTCAAGTTTTAGTTTTTGATTTCAACCTGTAGTCACCCCAGCTAATACAGCAGATAGAGAGTTCTGTTACGGAATTCAAGTATTTTATTTTTACAAATATAACAGCACTAGTGTTTTTGCACCATATAGACAGAGCTTGCAAAGAGCAAACAGGCTTATTCTGACACTAGTAGACAGTGATGCACTGCACGGATGCCATTCAGTGTTTCCTGCAATAATTTTATATTTTGATGTTCAGTACTGTGCAAAAATCTTAGGCACTCTATTTTTTTAGTACAAACTTTATTACAGATTTTTATTTTATGATTTCTACATGATCAAGACAGTACAAAAACGTGTCCAAATATTAATTTTCTGGCACAAAATTAAATGTTGCAGAATTGTATGTCAGTAAAGAAAGCAGCATATTAAGTAAGAGATATTAGGCAGGTGGTTTAAATGTTAAGGCTGATGGGTATATATATATATATATATATATATATATATATATATAATATATATATTTGTTGGAAGCTGGAGAATTGGGCAAGCGTAAGGATCTGAGCAACTTTAACAAGGGCCAAATTGTGATGGCTAGACGACTGGGTCAAAGCATCTCCAAAACAGCAGCTCTTGTGGGATGTTCCCAGTATGCAGTGGTTAGTACCTACCAAAAGTGGTCCAAAGAAGGACAACCAGTGAACCAGCGACAGGGTCATGAGTACCCAAGGCTTACTGATGCACGCCTTGGTACAATGCGAACCACAGCACACCTTCAGAGGTCTTGTGGAGTTCATGCCTCGAAGGGGCCAGAGCTGTTTTGGTGGCACAAGGGGGACCTCCACAATATTAAAACCACCTGCCTTGTGCCACCAAAACAGCTCTGACCCATTGAGGCATGGACTCCACAAAACCTCTGACGGTGTGCTCCCCATGCGCATCAGTGAGCCTTAAGTGCCCATGACCCGGTCGCCGGTGCATCAGTTGTCCTTCCTTGGACCACTTTGAGAAAGTACTAACCATTACATACCAGGAACCCCCACAAGACCTGCCATTTTGGTGATGCTCTGACTCAGTCATCTAGCCATCACAATTTGGCCCTTGTCAAAGTCACTCAGATCCTTATGCTTGCCCATGTTTCCTGCTTGCTGCTACATAGCACCTTTTGTTTGAATCCACACATTTTTCAAGTGATCAGCAATATTGGATTATGTGACTGACAGGTGTTTCTCGTTGCCCAGGTGTGCCCTGTTAGATTGAATGTTTAAACAAGAGCTTTGAATGTCTACTCTTGGTTTGAGCCCTGTGTTTTGCCTGTGAAGACTGCATTTGTTTTTAAAAAGGATAAACCAACACGAAGAACAGAGCGCTGTCTATGGGAGAAAAGCAAGCCAATTTGAAGCTGAGAAAAGAGGGAAAATCGATCAGAGCCATTGCACAAGTATTGGGCATATCCAGTACAACAATTTGGAATGTCCTGAAAAAGAAATAAACCACTGGTGTACTAACAGCAGACATCACACAGGTCAGCCAATGAAAACAACAGCAGTTGATGACAGAAACATTGTGAGAACTGTGAAGAAAAACCCCAAAACAACAATCAGTCACATCACCAACAACCTCCACAGGGCAGGAGTGAAGGTATCACAATCCACCATTCAAAGAAGACCTCAAGAGCAATAATATAGAGGCCATACCACAAGATGGAAACCATTTGTCAGCAGTAAAAATCGGAAGGTCAGAAGGTCAGGAATTTGCACAGAAATACAGAGATGAGCCACAGACTCTCTGGAATCAAGATTAAGCTCTACCAAAGTGATGCAAAGGCCAAAGTGTGGAGAAAGAAAGGATCTCCTCATAATCCAAAACATACAGGCTCATTGGTCAAACACGGTGGAGGTAGCATCATGGCTTGGGCTTGCATGGCTACTTCTGGAACAGGCTCACTAATCTTTATTGATGATGTAACTCATAATGGTAGCAGCAGAATGAATTCAGGAATAAGTCTACAGGAGCATTTTGTCTGCCAATTTACAGAGAAATGCATCCAATCTAATTGGAAGGAACTTCATCATGCAGCAAGACAATGACCCAAAACACACTGCCAACACAGCAAAGGACTTCATTAGGGAAAAAATGGAAGGTTTTAGACTGGCCAAGTCAATCACCAGACCTTAACCCAATTGAGCTGCATTTCACCTCCTGAAGAGGAGACTGAAGGGAGAAACACCCCAAATCAACCAACAACCGAAAGAAACTGTGGTACAAGCCTGGAAAAGTATCACAAAAGAAGAATGCAACAGTTTGGTGATGTCAGTGCTTGATGCAGTTACTGCAAGCAAGGGATATGCAACCAAATTTCAATTGTTATTTACTTTAATTTAAAGAAGAGTATGAAGGAAAGGAACTGTTCATGATCCAAAGTATACCATCATCGTACGGCATAGGCATGTATGGCTGCCGATGGAACTGGTTCCCTTGTATTTATTGGTGATGTGACTGCTGACAAAAGAAGCAGGATGAATTCTGAAGTGTATGGAGCTATATTATCTGCTCAGATTTAGCCAAATGCTTCAAACCTCATTTGGATGGTGCTTCACAGTACAGATGGACAATGACCCAAAGCATACTTCGAATGCAACCCAAGACTTTTTAAGGCAAAGAAGTGGAATGTTCTGCAATGGCCATGTCAGTCACCTGACTTGAACCCAATTGAGCATGCAGTTCACTTGCTGAAGGCAAAACTGATGGTAAATGCCCCAAGAACAAGCAGAAACTGTAGACAGCTGCAGTAAAAGCCAGGCAAAGCATCACTGGGGAAGAAACCCTGCATCTGGTGATGTCAGTGTGTTCCAGACTTCAGTCACTGACTACAAAGGATTTGCCCCAAGTATTAAAAATGACAGTTTAGTTTATTATGTTAGTTGGTCCAATTAATTTTGGGTAACTGGGTAATTGTTCCTTAAAAGGGGGGGCACATATAAAAAGTGTTTAAACAGTGCATTCCTACACTCTAGTATAATAAAATATATTAAAACCACAATGGTGCACACTTTTTGAGTTTCAGTTTGTTTTAGCTATGTAATCTATTTTATCACTGATCAATGATTTTTGCACTTGAAATTTTCTTTGAAATCTGCAAGTATTTCGCAGTTAGTAATCAAGGAGCTGGTGGTAGATGGATTGTGTTTGCATATGAATAGATATTGAAATGAATTTTCTCTATTATTTTTCTCAGTGCTGCTTTGCTATTTATTTTTATAGGTGATTTACTATTTTAATTTATTGTATATAAATAGTAAAATATTTATTTACTTGTATATTTTATTTTTAATTTAACAGAAAACTTACTATTATTTTTTAAGTATTTATATTTTGTACTCATTCTCTGGAATGAAAAGAGTAACTATACAGAGTTAGGCACCAATCAGCCCTTGAAGTTTTTTTTTAATTATACACTTGCTTTTTAGAACTTATTTAGTTCTACTTATTTAGTATAACATTGTGCTATTTTAAGTTGTTTTAAACCAAAAGAAGCCTTTATTAGTCATATATACATTACACAGTGAAATTCTTTTTTCACATATCCCAGCTTATTAGGAAGCTAGGGTTAGAGTGCAGGTTCAGCCATGATGCAGCACCCCTAGAGGGCATAAAGTTAATGGCCTTGCTCAGGGACCCAACTGTGGCAGCTTGGTGGTGTTGGGGCTTGAACCCCCCACCTTCTGATTAGTAACCTAGAGCCTTAACCATTGAACCACCACCACCCTGTAAATAACCCAATGACCAAGTAAATGTCCAATATAGAGGCATAATGAGAGACACTGGTAACATTTAAAAAATAATAATACTTAAAATAATTACAATTTTAGGGCAACTAATACATGTAAAAAAAAAAGATCATAAAAATAATAAATGTAGTTTATTTGCAAGTATCTACATGAAATATATTTTTAATTTGAGACCATGCAATATGATGCATTAAGGAGTAAATGTGAAAAACAAAAGGGGGGTGATTACTTTCATGAGGGCCAAAGCTAGATGAGTTTGAGAACACTGTGTGCTATGGGGTGTGTGAAGTAATGGCTTTTGTACAGAGCATTAAATTAGACCCACAGGTGGCCATTCTAATATTATCTGGAGTTCAACTAGAAAGCTTTGGGGCTTGGGCAGGATGTGATAGATCACCTTGGCTTCTGTCAGAGGGAAAGATGCTAGATGGCCGTGTGTGTGTGAGAGAGAAAGAGAGAGAGAGAGAGATTTATTTGGATTCCTGCTGATATGTGGTGCAGACATCACTGTTGCGTTTATCACGATGAGCCTGGAGCAATCATAGAGGCTATTAGAGTAACAACAGGATGCTGTGTGTGTGTGTGCTGATTTGTATGTGCTTGAGTATGTATATGTATTTTAAAGTATATATGGTTAACTGTGTGTATGTATGATGTGTTTTTGCAGAGCTCCATGTATTCCCTGGCATTGAAATGTCTTATCAGCCTGTCTACCATCATCCTCCTCGGCCTCATCATTGCTTACCATGCTCGAGAGGTGCAGGTAAGAATATATACGCTCTCACCCACAACAATATATGTATGTATACATACATACGCTCTATATACACTAGGTTTCGAGAGTTAAAATTCACTACCAAAAATGCGTTTTTTCATTGCTTATAGAAAAATAATATATTTATGTGAAATAAGATTAGACAGGCCTTGTTTGGCCAGATAGCAGTCCACTGGTTGTCCACATCACTGCAGCAAATAACAGCATAGTTTTTTGCTGGTCATAAATTGATACGAAACCTTTGGTGGTTCTGATTCAATATTGTGTTGACTTATCTAATGTTCCATAACACTCACACTCAGGGGTAAACATTTAAATTAAACTAGTTACTTGCTAAATGTACATTACATCTGTTTATATATATATATATATATATATATATATATATATATAAATTGAGAAATGTGTAATCTTATATATATAAATATATATAAGATTACACATTTCTCCATTTTTTTTGCATATCCACAAATATTGTGAAGAAAAAAATCAAATGCTTATATATAGCAATTAAATATTCACAAAAATTCCAAGCATAGTTTAACAGTCTTGGCAGCACGTTGCTCATAGAACACAGAAGACCCAGGGTAATAATCCAGACGCTCCAACAGTGTCTTATTTAATCATCCCCCAGCCACCCCCTCTTATCCAAAGTCATGTCCAAAATCAGGCCAGTACTCACTATGTCACCTCTAGACTGCAGAGACCTGGAGCAATCGGTCCATCTCCTCTTGAGGACAACCGGGCCAGAAGTTCCCCCAACCTTCCAAAACTGCAACAGAATTTGCCTAGGCTTCATTTCAGCTTTTGGGAGATCAGCTGTAGTTATCCTGTGTCACAGAGCGGAGAAAAGGAAATGATGGATTACTAAAAGTATGGGTAGAGTTTGGCTGGGCAATGCTGTAAGGGCAGACCCTTGCCAAGATTCTTCCTTTTCTGTCAGACAACACACCTGACAATGCCTGTGATTCCCTTCCCAAACCGCAGGGGTGCAGGTTGTCTCTGCTGATATGGCCATAAATCATGCAATGAAATGCTCCAGTGCCACTTGTTCAACCAACTTTTCTGGCTTCTCTGGGTCGCACCTCAGCCACTACCTGCAGGAGTCAAGGACTTTCTGATTAAAGACACATGGCTGATCCCCTTCCTCCACAGTCAGCTCCGGGAAGCACCTGCAATGTCCTTTGTGGGCCAAGCCAATTCGCTCTAGCACAGCTGGGCTTCCCTGTCCAGCAGAGCTTGGATCCCCACTTGCCCTTGGGCCACACACCAAGGCCATACCCTCAAAGTCCTCTGTGTATACCTCAACATAATTCTGGGATATCATCCTAGACAAGGCAAGGGAGCTTATTTGTGGTGTCACAGGCGACATGGAAGGTGTAATGAAGGTCCTGAGGAGGGCTCAATCCGTGGCCTGGGCTTCCATGATTTTGGTGTGCTCATGCTGTTGCATATGCAGGTCAAAGAGAGCCAGATGTTGCTGCTCCTGCAGGTGGATTAGTGACTAGACGATGTGGGCAAGAGAACTCTGTTTCATGTTCAGTTACCTTATTCTCATAGCAGCTCGAGTATTTTGGCACCACTGTAACAATCTAAGCAGCAGACAGTCAGCAGGCAGTAAGATAAAATTTAAAACAAAAGTGCAGCTTTTCAGCTTGTTTGTAACTTCTCTTACTCAGCTCAGGTTTTGCTCAGCTCACTGCCACACACATGCTCAGCTCAGAGAGAGTGAAAGAAAAAACAGAAATAGAGCATTAGACTTAAAATAGAGGTGTGCTGCAAGTATGCAAATGTTGTGTGCTTACCGGAGATCTCAGTGGTGACCACTTCAAGTACACTATTTGATAAATATATTTGAAAATTTGAGCTTTCCTGTTCCTCTATTATAATTAGTATCTGCTGTATACAACTGTGATATTAATTAATTTTAATAGGCTGACAAACCAATTATAGGGTGCATTCCAGATTGAAACAAATTTGCACAGATGGAAAATTAACATGATTATCATGAATACGTTTTATGACTATGTAACCTAATATGTTCTCAATATTTTAGGTCTTTATTAATTTTTTGTCTTCTTCTCTCTTGGATTTTATCACGTGGATATTATCATATTAGTTAAACACTTTTTTCTTGAAGTGCTACTTTTATGCTACATAGTAATACAAGTGACAACATATTATACCCACAAAATTTGATCTGCTTTATGAGTCCATGACTTCTATTGCCTAATTTTTTTCTGGCTTTAAGGCAAGTTTTAAAAGGTTGGTACACAGTTGAAAATTCACCCCACATTAATGACAGTCAAGAAAAACATGGTAACCTCAGCGGTGTATAGTGTATACAGATATTTTAATAATCTGAACAGGCCACCTACAAAAAAGGTACAGTGGATATAAAAAGTCTACACACCCCTGTTTAAATGGCAGGTTTTTGTGATGAAAAAAATTAAACCAAGATAAATCATGTCAGAACTTTGCCCACCCTCATCCTGAAATTACAATGTATAAAAATTAAGTGAAAAACAATCAGAATCTTTTTAGGGAAACATAGGAAAAATAAAAAAGTTACAATAACCTGGTTGCATAAGTGTGCACACCCTTTTATAATTGGGGATGTGGCTGTGTTAAGAATGAACCAATCACATTCAGGTTCATGTTCCCAAGTAATTATCATACAGCTGTCATCAATGAAATTATTCTGATTAACCCCAAATAAAGACCAGCTGTTTCTGTAGGATTTTCCTGACATCTTCTTGCTTTCATCTGACTGTTGAAGCCATGGTCTACAAAGAGTTGACAAAGTATGTACAAGGTCTCACTGTCAAAAGGAATTGATCAGGAGAGGGGAACAAAAAAATTCCAAAACATTAAATGTACCATGGAACATCGTGAAGACCATCATCAACAAGTGGAGAAAATCACAGTGACATTACCAAGAACAGGATGTCCCTCCAAAATTTACAAAAGGACAAGACAAAAACTATTATAATATAAAAAATATTGCTAAGTCAGGCTGTGCCAAACTGATTGACTCTTACCCAAGAAGACTGAATGCTGTGATAAAATCTAAAGGTGCTTCACCTATTTTTTTATTCAACTATTTTTAATTTTTTCCTCAAAATGATTTCACTTTAATTTGTAGGCTGCAGTTTCAAAATAAAGGTAGAATAGGTTCTGACGTTTTATCTTGGTTTAATTTTTTACATCACAAAAACCTGCCATTTTAAGAGGGGTGTGTAGACTTTTTATATTCATTGTATGCCTCTGCATAACGCAAGTGTAAGTACCAGTAAATTTCCCTGTATATTTCTCTATTAATTTGCCAACTCTGATTACAGCCTTTTCTGGCTTAATGTTCCAAAAATATGGCATGAGTATTTATCATGAAATATGTGCATGTGGGTGGGTGCACTGTGTCTGGTGTTCTGCAGAAAGGAGTATAAGGAGTTTCTATGTGTCTTGAGCACAGACACATGGGCTATTGTTGTACACGAATGACTGTACACATACCTGTTGTATTTCAGGGCAGGAGAGCTGTTAGTCTTCAAGGCCCTGTGGGACTTGAGCATCTTTGACAAGCACTTACAGAGCCTTGCACTAACTGCAGCATAATGTCAGTAGTGACACATGAAGTGCACCTCATAGGCTATGGGAATACTGCTGACAATTCATTACCTTCTTCTGATACTTCACAGCAGGCAGTGAAGCTAAGAGCAGTCACTGCTGCTGAGCCCTCTAAAAAGAAAAAGGTAAGCGTCTTTGCTGCATTGTTGCAGCAGGAATAGAGATAGGCAGAAGGCTCAGCTGCTCTGTCCCCTAGAAGTGGAAGACTGAGCAGCTCCACTTCTGTTTAAAACACAAACTAGAAATTTGAGTCAGCAGGCTGCTTTAGGCCCCTTGTCTGCTGTCATTACAAAGTTGGGTTTCAAAAACCACAACAGCGTTTACAGTTTCACTGTTAGTACCACAAACACAAGGGCATATCTCACTGCGTTAGACTCAGGCCACCCACAGAAGTACTATCACTAATAGAGAAACAAGCCATAAAGAGAGTACATGGGCCAGACCTGCTGGCTATGTTTTTTAAAGGTATTTTCTGATTCTACAAGAGGCCAGTGGAATCTGCTCCATACTGGATCTTAGAAACCTAAATGTCTTCTTAAAACAACTGGCATTCCTTATGCTACAGATGTGATGCAAGTGGGGAACAAACACTATTGGTACGTGACCCAAAAGATGCATATTTTCACATTCCAACTGCTGTGGAATACATATGATTCCTCGACTTTAACATCATTGGAGTGACATACTAGTCCAGAGTATTTGCAAAGTATTATCCAAAAAGCCAATCATGTGGCAGCAGCACAGTGCATAAAAGCATGCAGATACAGGACAAGAGCTCAGTTAATGTTCACATCAAACATCAGAATGGGGAAAAAGTGTGATCTCTGTGACTTTAACAATGGCATGGTTGTTGGTGCCAGATGGGTTGGTTTGAGTATTTCAGAAACTGCTGATCTACTGGGATTTTCTCACAGAACAGTCTCTAGCATTTACACAGAATGATGCGAAAAACAAAAAGCATCCTGTGAGCAGAGGGTCTATAGGCTGAAACACCCTGTTGATGTGAGAGATCAGAGGGGAATGACCAGGCAGGTTTGAGCTGACAGGAAGTCTATAGTAACTCAAATAAGTACTCTTTACAACCGAGGTGAGCAGTAAGGCATCTCAGAATGCACAACACATCAAACCTTGAGGTTGATGGGCTACAACAGCAGGAGACCATGTCAGGTTTAAAAGAATCTGAGGCTATCATGGGCACAGACTCACTAAACCTGGACAGTTGAAGACTGGAAAAAAGACCAGGTGATTTTTTTTTCTAATCTTAAGCTGTCCAGTTTGGGTGAGGCTGTGCCCATGATAGCCTCAGCTTCCTGACAGGAGTGGAACCCAATGTGGTCATCTGCTATTGTAGCCCGTCTGCCCGTTTGATGTTTTGTGCATGCTGAGAGGCTTTTCTCCTCACCACGGTTGTACAGAGTGATTATTTGAGTGACTGTATAATTCCTGGCTGCTCAAATCTGGCCATTTTCGTATGACAGCTTTTATCAACAAGGTGTTTAAACCCACAGAACTGTTGCTTACTCAATGTTTTTTGTTTTTTGCATCATTCTGTGTAAACTCTAGAAACTTTTGTGTGTTTAATTTCCAGAAGATAAGCAGGTTATGAAATACTCATAGCCCATCTGGCACCAACAACTATGCCACAGTTAAAGTAACAGAGATCACATTTTTTTTCCCATTCTGATGTTGGATGTGAACCTTAACTGAAGCTCTTGACCTGTGTCTGCATGATTTTTTTGCATTCTGCTGCTGCCATATGATTGGCTGATTAGATAATTGCATGAATATGCAGGTGCACAGAATGTGCAGGTTGCTATTAAAGTGGATGGTGAGTGTATATTGTGACCTTATTATATGATTATATTTCCATTTCATTCTCAATCCATCTAGAATATGGGTTATATACTGCCCTCCAGAATGGCAGCCTTTTTCTATCAGCCAATTTTTTTCTGCCTTAACGGCAAGTGCTTGTGTTTGAACACGGTAGTCTAGACACTATCGAAAAAAACCATCTTGGATACCTCTAGTAAAAAAAATAAAAAGTCTGGAAACCTCAGAGACTTTAGCTACATGCAGGTGATTTCAATAATCTGAAAGGACTAAATTAACTAAATTAACTCTGAATATGATGAACTTTCCACATGTAAATACTGACATATCTTTTGTCAACTCTGAATATAGCCCTATATGCTCAGTAGAATGCCATTTGAGATTGTATCAGATCCTAGTGGGACACCGTAATGTACTATTTAGGCTCTAAAGAATCTTTTTTAGGTTGTTAAGAATCTCTGTGCATGCTAACAAAGTGGTAACGGATTTTCAAAAGATCTAAACCAGGCAAAGACTGGTATGTTTACCTCAACTGTGTTTGCAGGCCTGTCCAGTAAAATAGCATGGTCTATAGTGTCAAACATTACCAAAATAGAAACATATCCACAGTCTGAGGCAAGCAGTAGGTGATCTGTACTATGGTGCTTCCAAACCTGACTGAAAAACAGCATGCTTGGTTAGACAGAAGAAACTTAGACAGAATAGGCATGACAGAAACTGGATGATAATTAGATAGATTGGAACAGTTCAGATGTGACAAAATGAGATTAGATAAAATTAGAAAAGAATTAAGAAAATTATTGCAATTTCTGGAATATGGTGCAAAAATAAAACAAAGTAGTGGAGTCTTGAGTGAGTATCAGATGTCTGTCTTTAAGAGACAACAATTACCCCTCTAAGCTAGATGTCCATACAGTGAGATGCAGTGCAAAACACAGCTTGATGCAGCCACAGTCTGTTCTTCCAGTACCTCTTGAAATTAATAATTAATTTACTAATTAATCATGCAAATTGTGCCAGGGACCACCTAACAAATTTTCTCTGTTTGAGGCACAAATTCCTGTTTAAAAGTCACTGGGAAATGATAGAAGTTGTTAACCAGCTGTCAGAAAGCTCAGGACTGCAGATACAGTAACAAAGAAATAAACGTGTTAATAAGGACAGTTGTGTCAGAACAAGTATGCGGTGTGGAGGGCATTACAGTTGATTAAAATTCCCAGTTGTGTTTATCCTAATGAAAAGACTGCTGTGTACAGAATAAACAGTGTTGTATAAATTATTAATAATGGGTAAGTAATGGATAAATAATGTATTTTTCTTGACAGTGGCTCTTATAACATTTAGACTATTGGTGGTGTCACAATAGTCCTGATTATTGTGTTGAAATTGACACACTAGCATGTGCTGAATGATGTATATATTGTATGTTGTGTTTATGATATACAATTATAACATATATTGTCATGAATACGTAATATGTAAGAATACAAAAATTTATTGACACCTTCATACAGCAACATACAGGGCTTATTAATATCTGTGTATATCTAAGTATATCTTAAGATTTAAATAGAATAATTAACATAATGTACTCAAAAGCAGCCCAAGCCTGTGCAACACTGGCTATACTGCTCCAAGCAACTTGTCTGTCACCGATTTACACCTGATTGCCGCTGCTAATTTCTTAACCTTTAGTAAATTGAACAGAATGTGTAATCAGCTGCATTTCCTCCCTTTTTTGTGCTGACATCCCAGTTTTTGCACCATCCTCCCTCATATGCATATGGATGAAGGAAAGAAACACACTTTGTGTGTTGCCTTTTATATTGTGCTTAAGCTGTTTAGGCTTAATCAACAGTTTCATTTACATGCAAGGTTTATTTTTAGTACATCTGGCCCTGTGTGTATCCTTGTGCATCCAAGTGTTACTGTTTGAATGAATAAACTATGAATGATATAAAATATGAATGAACATATCAACAATTTGAAAACTGAAGCAAAAGTATTCAGATAGATTTAAATTTCATATGGGATTTCTATAACAGTGATGTTTAGTGATATATTCAAAGACAAATTACACAAACACAAGAGAATGATGTACAGCCATGGAGGCAGGGTATATGTGTGTGTGTGTTAGAGGGAGGAAGAATTGGGGAGGAAATATGAAAAGATGAATATAAAAAAATAGGGAATCCTGCAATCTAGTAATCAGTGATACTAAGATAACACACAAAACTGGGCAACATAGGAAATTAGGCTGGAAACTAGGGAATGCTGGAAACTATGAAACTAGGAACCAGTAAAAACTGGGGAATGGATATGAAGCATCACTTTCTAATGTGTACCGTAAAAAAATTGCAGCTAAGAATACATGTGACAGACTTTTGGTGTCACTGTCCTAGTGCATCACTGCAAAAAACGACATTCAAGTAAAAATATCTTGAATATAGTGAAATCTATCTAGTATTTCCTATTATAAGATTACAATAACCAAATATTTATAAACAGGTTAACTAATTTCAAGCTTGAAATTGCTTGAAATGTTCTTTAGGCAGATACTTTAGCTCATTTTCAGTGTTTATTTCTAAAAGAAGCAAAATTATCTTTCAGGTTTGAAAATTTAAAGCTTTAAATCAACACAAATGTCTAGAATCTTATATTAGGAATTACTAGATAGATCTGACTATATTCAAGATATTTTTACTTGCTAAGATGTCATTTTCTACAGTCATGCTCCACAGCCCCAGGGATTGCCGGTAGGTGTGAATGCATGTGTGAATGTCTGTGTGCACTGAGGTCCTATTCAGGGTGTATTCCTGCTTCATGCCCAGTATTCCTGGGACAGGCTTCAGATCAACCACAACCTTTGCCAGGCATGAAACAGTTACTGAAAGTGATTGAATGTACTAGTGAAGTACTTCAATGTTTCTAGGAAATGACGACCTCAGTAAAGTTCAGTGGTGGACCATTAAAAATAGCACATCATGAATTTCACTATTGAACAGTTGGCTCTCTTGGTGCATATTGATTATGATTAGTATTGTCTCCTTCTGTACTGAATTCATTTTGTGTGTGTGTGTGTGTGTGTGTGTGTGTGTGCGCGTGAGAGAGAGAGACAGCTTTGCTCTCTCTCGGCATTCATCTTGCAGTCCCTCATCCACCCCCCCCGCCAAACCCCAACCCCAACCCCAAACAACAAACACTGTTTTTCTTTCTCCCTCTAGCATAGCTCTTTCACTCATTCTCTGCTGGTCTTGCTCTAACATCATCTTTTATCCTCCTTTTGTCTCTCTCTCTCTTTCTCTCTCTCTTTCTCCTCACTCTGCTGTCTGTTCTTTGTTGAACCCGATAAGAATACAAACATGCACACACTAAGCATAATCGAAGACTAGTTTTATTATGTGTCCTATTAGAGAGAGCTGTCAAAGGTGTCTGTATGTGTGTGAGGGAGTACATAAGTGTGCGTAGTTGGAAGCCGGAGTTCCTCCTGTGTGTGTCTCTGTGGTGATGAGTCTGTCTTCCTGGCTTTGACTCTGCCAGCACACTCCTGGAGGGAGGATGTGTGTGTGCGTGTGTGTGTGTGTGTGTGTGTGTGTGTGTGTGTGGTTTTTGCATGCATGTGTGTATATGGACATGGGTGAGTGTAATCGAAAGCATGTATGGTTAGAAAAAATATTTGGAAATCTAAAAACATTTGTCACCAGCTGGTGTGAGAAACAGAACAGAGATGACAATGGTGGATGGGGGGAAAGAGATATGTAATTAGTTGTTGATTAGAGATCTATTCTGGGGGACTATAAAGATCAATGAGATGCATGGCGCTCTTGGTAGGCACTAGGCACTGTGGGACTAGGGGCCACAAACTCAAAACTTAAACTCTTTAAGCCTCCTGCATTCCGTCTAGAGCAGGGGTGTCCAGTCTGATCCTGAAAGGGCCACCGTGGGTACAGGTTTTCATTCCAACCAAGCTGAAGCCACATCTGATAATCTGTTCAAAGCCAAGATCAACTAATTAAACAGGTACGATCAGGTGTGGCTCCTGCTTGATTGGAATGAAAACCTGCACCCACCCACCTGGCCCCAGGGCCAAATGCGGCCCGGGGACAGAGGTTATAGACTTAGCAAAACCTTTTTTTCTCTGACTACATCCAAAGATTCATTTATCAAATCCATGTGCAAATGTATGTGCCTCATACGTCAAGAGACTGTTGGGGCAATTAAGGAATTCAATATCATGAGACATTATGAAACAAATAATGGGCATTGCAGAAAATATTCTGAGGATGAAAGGGCAGAGAAACTGAAGCGGCAGGAAGCTATCCTGGCAGAAGGAACTTTTCATCAGAGCAAATGGGGCACAGAACATTGCTAGAGCTAATAAGTGGTGATGCTTCCAACCAGTAAGCATGGAAAACCTTTCTTGAATTCTTGAGAGTCCTTAACTAAAGTGGTCAGTGTCATTTATCCTGAAAAGAAGCACAAATCTGTGGATATCATAATACCCTATATAATTCCAGTAAATTATATTCACTATATTGGAGCTTTAAATGAATATTTTGGTGACTGGCCCTCGGGTATTTTGATGTGGTCTAATCTGGCCCCCTTTGAAAAAAGTTTGGACACCCCTGGGCTAGAGTGACATTAAAAAAGATTCACGACTGCACAACTCCAGCTAAACAGTAATAAACAGCTCGGTGCATCATCATAGTTGCAAGAAGCCAATTTTGTAATTATCTCTGAGTGCATGGTTAGGACTGAAAGAGCATTTTTGGAAGCGACTCACACGGGAAACCTTTTACAATGACATCCTGGAAGTTGTTTTAGGAAGCAGAGTAGCACATTATATCACCTCAGAAATTATTCCGTCTTGATTTGATGTGAAGGGAAATCTAAACAAGTAGTTTTGTTGCTACATATTCTCAAGGGGACCTTTAAGAGATTTAAGTGTACAGCAGAACTGGAGATTTGTGTGTAAGCATCTATCAAACATATTACATGCTTTTGAATGAACGCTTTACACTACTGACTTTTGTTGTTCTTGTCATTGTTGGCACTTCTTTCCTGTTTTAATGGTGAGTTCTCCTTCAAAAAGAAGTAATAAAGCTGTGATAACTCTTTCTAAGCAACTGCTATGTAATCAGGAGTAAACAAGAGAAAACAGTGGATTAGGACAAGGCTATTGATTGGAGTGAGAAACATGCTGATGAATACTATAGATTAGGACTGTAGAGTGATACCAGGAGTAGAATGCACAATATCATTGGTCGAGTGTCACTAACAGATTTTTACATTTTTTTAAAATTAGCAATATTGTGTACATTAAGACATTTAATAATGCCAAAGGAATTTTGTTTGGGAATAAAGATTGTCAATTGTATTTACATGCATTTAGATTTGATGATTAGGTTATTTGTTTTGGAAATGCAGCGTTTTGGGATAGTTTCCTATTTCATCTTTACTTTCTATCTTTACATTTTTAAAGGTTATGCTAAAAAAGAAAAACATCTCTCATTAGATATGTACTTTGGGTCCAAACGTCTGTGCCCACTACCAAGAATTAATGAATTCATTAATTCATTCATTTCTTAAACTTATCCTAGTTAATGGGTTTGTTATTCAAAAATACATTTGTTATAAATGAGAAAATCTTTTTCTGAGAAATTGCATAAAACCTATGTCTGAATGCACACAGTTTATTTTTTTGATTTGGTGTCACACTGTTGTGACTATAAACTTCATTCAAATGGTGAGACATGCATGTTCATAATGCATCGTATTAAATGTTGTTATTTGTTAATAATTAATGCTTGCTATTAAACCAATTATTACAGTTCCTTACACATAATCAATGTTGTAAGGATAGATAAATAGATTTTTTTTTGCACCTGAAGAGGCATGGTGAAAAAAACATGACTCGATGCAGCTGAAAAATGCACTTGTACTGACATTAACGTTCAGTTTACTGAGGCTGTAGCTCATCATGCAGACTGTGCCTGGGACTGCCTACTAAATGAACTCTCTAAAATGGTGGAAATAGTCAACCAGTATGTAAATTCAAGTTGAGTAAGTAAAGTAAGTATTTTAAGAAATAAATGGTATGTAGAGCATTAATACAGCCGACATGCCAATTGGTATATTCTGTTAACAGAAAAAAATCTACTTTGATAAAAGTATAGAATTAAACTTTATTTCATTTTGTTATGGTTGAATGGAATGCCTGTAATGTTCAGAAATTCAGCAATGTAACCACAGTGCTGTTTAGTTTATTACATTTCTTAATTAAATATGAAGAATTTGATGCATCTTCTGTGATCTGAACAAAAGCCTCTAAAGGAGAAGCAACATTAAAACATTTTTATTTTGCCTGATTAGTTCTTTCTCAAGTTCCTAAAATGGTCTCATACTATTACACATTGTTTCATAAATGAATAGCATTTATAAGAATGAAAGAAAAAAAGTTAGCAGCCCAAAAGTATCCTTCTGGAAAACCTTAAACCTGGCAACACTGTCCATACTACTCCAGGAAACAATTTACACCTGGTTTTAGTAGGCAGACAAAAATCACGCACAAAACTGGCCACCAATAATTGCCCAGATTTTTTTTAAGGAAAGGAACATGTAATCGGGTGCACATTCCAATTGGTCCTCAGACATTTGGACCCTACCTTACGTGAGGTCAGTCAAAGGATCAGTGTACTGGAAACCTTAACATAGTTTGTACAATAGGCATTTTTAAGTTGGGACCTATAACATTATTGTAAGACCACAGATTTGGTAATAAGTGACACTGACAAGACATAAGTAAGAATACATCCATCCATTTTCCATACCACTTATGCAAAAACAGGAATCTGGAGCCTATCCCAGGGAACTTGGGACCTGGACAGGGTGCCAACCCATTGCAGGGCACAATTGAACACACACTGTGGATAATTTGGAAATGCTAGTCAGCCAATAATGAATGTCTTTGGACTGGGGGGAGGAAACCAGAGTACCCAGAATAACCCCCAGGCACAGGGAGAACATGCAAACTCAGCACACAGAGGCAGGATTCAAACCCCCAACCCCAGAGGTGTGAGGCAAACATGCTGACCACTAAGCCACCGTGCCCCCCAAGTAAGAATACATATAGTCTGCAAGTACATGAGCAAAACACAGAAGCGCCACGCAGCCAAACAGTGGTGGTTGGTACTCCAGCACACACTGGAATGGTGTGAGTGCATATGTTGTCCAGGGGAGGAGGCATACCCACTCACCTTCATGATTTTGCATTTGAAATAAGAGAAAATAAAGTTCGGTCTGAAAAATGCCACCTGTCTTGTGTAGGATCTTTGCTGTTCCTGGACATCCTCCAGATATTGCCTCCAATCCTCAAGTGACAGCTTTCCCAACAAGAGTTCATGGTTTCCAATGTCATTGTGTTTTAGGCAAGAGACAAGAAAAAAAAAGCAACCTATCAGTCCAACATGTTGTGAAGTGCCCTATCTGAATGGGATTAGTTTCACAGGGTGGCATCTGTAGTTAATTTTTTACACATGTAGTGTGATAAAACACTCACGTCCGGATGGCAATTAACATGAGAGGAAAGAGTCTCACACATTGACCCATGGACAAATCATTGCCACTTCACCAGAGGGCACCCTTCTCCAAATTTCTCTATAGGTCTAGAGGACTCTTCCTCTATTGTCATGCTCATTTCCTGTCTGTTAGAGCTGTAAAGCACATGGACTCTCATACACCCTGCAGAACCTTGCCATTTGTTCTCAATCGTCTAAGTTCTGAGCTGTCGTATCTTGTCTTCATCTCTGGGTATGACCTTGCATTGTTACTTTGTTCTCTCTTTTGGATTTGCATATTTCTCTTTGCTCTGTGGTGTTTGACCTGTGCTCAGCTTTTGTGAACACTCTCTCAATCCCCCTACTGGCTTTACCTGCCCTGAGACATTTCTGTGTTTTTACACTGGCCTGTTATTAGACATTGAGTTTTGGATTGTGAACTGTATTAATAAACCTTCTGCATTTGGATCATAAGCTTGTCCCTGAGTTCTCTATGTTGTGAAGTTTTTGCCAGGTTATGTTATCTACAAACCCAGATGCCTGCATCATACATGGCCATATGATCATGTTTATCTATTTGGCAGCATATAATGTTAGATGATTAAGGAACTTATACCAATACCACTGCTCATTTATTTATTTATTTATTTCTAGAATTCCTATGCCAATGCCACTGTATTGTGGCATATGTGAATATAAAGTGGCATTTAAAGTGGCTATACCAATTTATAGTAATTTACGTCATAATCACAGCTTTATTCAACATTCAGGATTATGCTCTGATTGATTTTATATTCATTCTTCTGTTAATGGACTCCCAGTGTATGCAGTGTGGAGAAAAAAATATATACAACAGATACAAAACAAGTTGTTTCATGATACACGATGTGGATATGCAAGCTAGGTACTAAATACAGTGCATAGCTCCAGTCAAAAAAACGTTTTTCATTGTTCAAACGTTTTGCAGCATCCGCCTGCCAAAACTAAAAAAGGAACTAAAATTATCCAACAACCGCAGAGTTGGTCAAAGAACAGTGGGTAATTTGGTCTGCAATTTTCTCAGGCAAGGAGGAAGACAAACAAAAACATGGCCAATCCATATGGAAATAAAATCACAGAGGAGCACCTGCAAATGATACTCCAGGTCCCCATGTAAATTTAATCCCATCCAAATAGGGCTGATGAATGCCTAAAGGACAGAAGAGCCATTATCTAGACTATAAGGCTGATAAAAGCAAGTCTTCCTCTTCTCTGATATGTCTTCTCTGTATGTACAACAGAATTTAATTTGCTAGTTGTTCTGTGGCTGACAGAACTAGTGTAAAGGGGTCATGATACTTGACAGTTGTTGCAGTAAGGCCATCTTTTTTCCCCACATAGAAGGACTCAGCATATGCAAATAATGTGGAAGGACTGTTCAACCCCTCCTGGAGCGTCTCTTGGATATACTCCTCCATGGTCTTGGTTTTGGCAGCAGGGGGTACATATGGCTGCACAGAGTGAATAGTACTTGCAAGGAGTTCAATGACATAATTAGGTTAATTAGGTCTGCGGGGAGGAAGACAAGTAGTTTTCTTTGTGGTGAACACCTCCTTGAGGTTTGTATAGGATGTCAGTTATGCAATACTTGTGACAGTGGGAGGACCAGATTACAATATCTCTATTAAATCAGTCTATTACGTTTAAGTTACGGTTTTGAGATCATCGGAGTCGTAAGATCATTATCAGCAAGGGAAAACAGATGATTAGCAAGGATATAGTCTTGTGATAAGTGGCTCCTCCTAGAAGGAGATATACTGACTGGCAGGCAATCTAATGAGTGCTTGGATACTAGTGATTCAGGTGGTTAAGTTGTGTGGGCAAATTCACTCCCATGTAGTTCCCAGCAAGTCCAGTGTCTAGGAGAGCTAAGAAAAAAAGGTATTAGGTAGAAAAGGGAAATAGTCATGCTAATGCCAAATGTGGGAGCAGGGGGTTGCTGGGGTGCAGTTTTGCTGGGATGCTTGCAGCAAGCTTCTAACTTGTCCTTCTCTGTTCTCTGCAGTAATGTTATGTTCCTCTGATAGGAGATGAATGAATCCCACTTCTATGTGTATCTGATACATGGACACTAGGATTTTGAAGGAGAAGCCTTATTTTCTCTCTCAATAGATTATCTAGATATCCATCAGTCCATCTAGGGGGATGTCTGCCTGAGATTTTCAACGCTAGTAATTCAGGGTGAATGTCCTGTAGATGCACAAGGCTAGTTTATTCTATTCACTTTAGTTTTAAATTGAAAAAAAAAAAAACAGAAAAAAGAAGCTAGCTAACAGTGACGAACCATAGCTGTGAAAAGAGTCAGTGTAGATGCACAAGAATAATAATATTTATTGGTCATTTCTGGTGACTTGGTATATTTTAGCCTGATTAGGAAATACACAAAGTAAAATAAGCTCCTGTGTGCCTTTGTGTGTGAATGTGCGTATGTGTTTGTGCACAAAGGATCATGTCCTCCGTTGTAGTGAAATTGGGAATAGTAATCATGTTCCTTTGAAGGAATCAGCTACCATTTAGCTACCTGTGACATGTACCAGAGAGTCTAGCCTGGCACTGTGTGTGTGTGTGTGTGTAACACAATGCCACTATCTGTAGCTCTATTTATATCTGTTTTATGATCCAAGTATTCATATTCGCGTCTGTATTTTAAACCCAAAACGGGTGTGGCCTAAAACACAAGAGTTTGCCCCTAGAAACACTGGAAAACACAGGAAAAATCCCAGAGGTAGAAATGCCAACACTGTGAGCATGGTTTGTCACTGTCTTCTGGCTCTGACAGACTCTCAATCTCAGCTATATCACTTGAGACATCTCTCCCGAACAGTTATTGTTTTTGTTTATATCGGCTTGTGATATTTTCTACCAAATGGTTCTACTTCCCAAAACAAACTAGTAGTCTAATTTAACCCAACATGACCCTGACCAGGCAGTTACTAAGGATGAATGAATGAACACCAAATGTATTGTGAACAGGGGCAGACTTAGGGTGGTGGGGTCCAAGACATGAATCTACAACTGCTGAATCCAGAAAAAAATGAAGGCTGTTCTACCACAAAACAGTAGCTATTATATTACTGTATGCTGTATTACTGTACCTACTATAATTATAGTTATAGTTATTATAATATGTTTTTTTTTTCTGCGAGTGAGACCGCTCACCTGCATGAAAGTAAAAACCTCATAAAAAAATATGTGGCAGTCATATGAACTGCACTGATTGTATTCAGGACTTAGGAATAGTTTTCCAGGGTAATTAGACCAATCTGTTCTAACTCCACTCAGTGTTACATGTCTGGGGTTTTCACATGTGACTCTACGTATTTGTGTGTTTGTATCCGAGAGAGAGGGGGGGGGACTTACTGGACTGTAATGACCTGCAGTGCTTTCTTCCTTTTTCACACCAGTGATGTCCATATCTGATAGTATAAGGCCATGAAAACAAGCACCTCTTGCTCTGTCTACCTCCCTCTTTCTTTCTCACCCTAGAGTCTACTCACTATCCTTTTTGCCTTCCCTCTCTCTTTTCTTGCCTGCCACCTGATTCTGCTTCTCATTACTCTATCACTTTTTCCAACCACCCCACCTCCCCTTCCCTCTCCTTTGTATTTTCCTCTCGTAATTATTCCTACAAGTCTCTTGCCCTTATGTAAATGGAGGATCCAAGTCTCTCTCTCTCTCTCTCTCTCTCTCTCTCTGATGATGATGAAAGACGGTGGAACCATCCAGTCACTCATGTTGACCGATTACCTTCACTAATGGAATTTAATTATTAAATATCACGGTGGCTATTTGGCCCAAAAAGGAAAGACAGGAAAGAGAAACGGGGAGAGGGAGAGATGAGTATAGGAATAGAAATGAATGAGACTGACCCTGCACAGAGGAGAGATGGATGATGATGGACGATGGAGTTTTGTCCTCTCTCAGATTTGGTTTGATTCTTTTTTGTACTCAGCACAGTAGAGATCATTCTCTCTGTCTCTCTCTCTCTCTCTCTCTCTCTCTCTCACACACACACACACACACACACACACACTTAGACACACATGTGCTTGCTCAGAAGAGCTCGATGTTCACACGCTCGATTGAGTGTAGACTAATAGTGCAGATGTTGAAAACACACATTCACAATTCATTGATCCAAACTCCCACACACCCACACACTCAGAGTGAAAGAACATTCTCTTCCTCTCCACCCACCTCCACACTCTCTTTCTCCCTCACATTCATACCCTTCGTCAGTCTCTTTCCCTCTGTTTCTCTCCTCTTCTCTTGCACTTTCTTTTCTTTAGTACTCTTTCACTCTTTTCTCTCTCTCCTTTTCACTGTTTATTCATGTTCACACACACACACACATTCTCTCTCACTCTCTCCTTCTCTCTCTCTCTCTCTCTCTTTCTTTCTGTCATTTTCCCAGTTCTCCCTCACACACACACACACACACACACACACACACGCACACACACATGCACTCAAACAAACACACACTCAGGCACACACAGTCATTCTCTCTCACCGGGGACCCTAATTAAGCTTGGCTGGTCTTTGATGTTGTCGCCTAGGCAACAGTCACCATGACGAGGCTGGCTTTTCCAGAAAAAAACGCACGTGTTTTACTGCTGTGGATGTACAGTGCCCACACACACACTCACACAAACACACACAAGTAACATATTAATTTGCATTTATACACACAGGCAAACTAAAGTATCGACATGATTTATCGACAATCAGGCATGACTAAAATGTGCACACACCACCCAGCCAGTCTACTGTGTGTGCACGAATGCACATGCAAATACACACATACAGTGACATTACTGTATGTGTCAGTGTAAATGGGTCATATCATCAGTCTCATAACTCCGGCATATCCGTTTGCATTTCTTCTGCTGTGTGTGCACACAAGACAGAGAGAAAAACCCTCACCCTCTGTGCATATCAGCTAAACAAACCACTTTACCACTCACAATTACAGCTAAATGCAGCTGTCACAGCAACCAACACAATTAGCTTCTCTTCTGTGGTTAGTGTATGTAGACATAGCCAGAAGAAGGAATAAAAAAAGAAAGGAGAGAAAGACTGCATGTAATTTAACAGTCTGCATAATATAATAAAAATATATGTTTGCATATTTTTCTTTCTGTTTGGCTTCCCTAGAAAGATGAAAAATGCTCTTCAATCTATGCTCTTCGTATTTCATAAGCACTGTTTAATGAGTATTTTGAGTAGTGGAATTAAATTATTCATTAAAAATATTAATTGTTTTCATTAAAAGCATATTGCATGATTGGGCTTAGAGGGTGTTTATGTAACCAGTCAGCCTTGATTTTTGGGGGGCTTCTGATGAGGCACCTTAAATCGATTTTTTTTTTTTTCTAAAAATGTTTCACTAGAAAACATGATCTTCTGTAGTGTTATTTACTGAGTAGTGGGCACTGAAGAGAAAATGAAGAGATAAATTATATTATTATAGACATAATTGGGTTCTTAAATTTCAGTGTATCTTCAACACTAGTGTTTGACAGACAAATTAATTCTAATAATGAATTCAAGAATAAAGAGTCTCTAGAAAAGACAATGTCATGACTTTATGATGTAGCCTGTTTTGTTGCTAGGTAAAAGCCTTCTAGATAATTGCCTAATTAACAGTTAGCATATGAGATGACACTCTACATAAATAAACACACTCATCTAAACCTGACAGGGGCACAGGGATGCTAAACAAATATGACCTGCAGATATATGCTGCTAATATAAACTACATACAAGATGCGAATGGTTTTACAAGACCATTCTTGTGATTGCAAAAAGCATATAGATATAAGAACCAGAGATGCTGCATTATCTGCTGTTGACTACTACTTTCATTCCTCAGCAAACCCACCACATTAGTCATAATCACTCATAATCAGAGGTGGAATATACATGAGTAATTTCTTTTTTTGGAAGATTTGTACCTTTCTCAAACATTATTGAAATGGAACACTTGTACTCTCACTCAAGTACATTAACAAAAGAAAAAGAATTCTATAACTCTTCCTCTATGGTCATACTCATTTCTTGTCAGTCATATATACAGTATATAAAGCATATGGACTTAAGTTCTGAGCTGTTGAATTCTGCCTTGATTTGTGTGTACGACCTTGCTTTGTTTTTTGTTCTCTTACCTTTCTGGATTTGGTGATTTGTCTATGTTTATGATGTTTTGACCTCTGCCTGGCTTCTGACTACTCTTTGGGTCTCCCTGTTGGTATTGTCTACCCTGAGATATATCTGGGTATTTACCATGGCCTACTGTTTGACATTAAGGTTTGGTTTGTGGATTGTTGTAGTAAACCTCCTGCATATGGATTCTAGTCTTGTCCCTGAGTCCTCTTTGTTACATAACCACAGTAAGTGCTCAAATGCAATGAGATTTTTCTGGGTTTTATTCTTAAGACCTCCAATTAAATTCACATCAATATTAAATGAAAGTGTGCACAACTGATGCACACTTGCATCAGTGTGCATCAGTTGGTCTATAAACAAAGGCCAGCGCACACCAATTGTAATTAGTCTATAAACTAATAAAGGCCAGCACACACCACTTGGGTCGTTTTTAATTACACCTGCTCAAAAATGGAAACTTGTGTTGTGTAAGTCAGTAAGATGAGCATCTGTGCCCATACCTTAGTAAGATAGAAACAAACTAATCAGCCTCACCATCCGACATTAATTCCTGCATAAAGTTCCTTGTAAAATGAAAACTCATTGCTTTTTTGCAAACATCTTCATGGGACACTGTGAAAAGTAGCCTGCACCAAGGAAGTGGTTCTTCCGACGCCTCAATCTTCGCTTGAAACGGCATCTATGTTTTGTAATTCTATGGTACAGACAGACTTAACAATATACACCACAGTATTCATAACCTTATATCAATCAAGCTACTTCCATCACTCCTGATTACTGGCTCTACTTTTTCTAAAATAGTTCTAAGATAATGTAAGATCACTTTCCAAACAAACTATCATCTTAAACAATTAGCTAAATTTAGGCCCCAGTAGACGTTCCCATATGTCCCATAACAGTGTTAAAATGTTTTGGTTTCAGTGTACCAACCCTTTAAATTCAATAAGTACTTAATTTGGTAGTGTTCTGATCTCCTAGCCTCAATAACACTTAGATCATACCTAGGTAATTGTTGGTGGTGTTAATATTCATGTATGCTGGCCTTATTAATCTTTTACTTAAAGAAATCCTATGCTTTAAATTATTCATTTAATTTGGTTCATTAGGGTAATTGCCCTAATCAGTGTCTAGGGTCACTCACTCAGTCTTGGTGTCTCCTATGTTTTGGTTTCTCTGTCCACAGTTGCTGACCACAGTCAAATTCTGTTGATGCCGACTTGCTCTATTTTCCCCTAAACATTACATTTGTCATCATTACTCCTGCTCTATTAACCCTTCCATTGCCAATCAGTTCACTAGTGCCTATAGCTTCTCATGACAAGCGTATCAGGCTCCACTCCCCACTTGCACGGAAGGAATGTGGTTATATTAGTTACTTACTTAAGGCTCTGCCTAAACTTAAGACCCACCAATGCATTTCCAATTAGTTATTCTTATCAAAAGCCCTTAAAAGGGTTAAAAGGGTCCCATGTGAACTACTGAGTTTCCTAAACTAAAACTTAAAGTTTTTGGTAAATTTCAGCCAGGTCTTAGAACTTCTCTTCACAGCATTTTATCCACTCTTCTACAGGCGTTAAATGACGTATTGCATATGTCTGTTGATTCTTGTCACTGTGCAGTTCTAAATCTCTTAGACCAGAGTGTATCTGACTATAAAATGCATTGTACTGAGGGATTGGAGTGGTTTTCATCCTACAGACAGAACCTTCATGATCAATATCACTAATCATTATACCTCCTCTGCTGTTTGGTCCCACAAGGCTCCATTTTCTCTTCTCTGTACTGCTCCCTTGAGTTCCACCATTGGCACCCTGCTCTATCTTTCTCTGTACCATAATTCCAGCCTCTTTTTAAAGCCCTTTGTGTTTAGAGGATACTAAATATTGGATGGCAAGTAATTTTGTAAAAAGCTGAATGAACAAAAAAAAAAAACACACATTTTAAACTCTGTGTAGTTTACATCTGTTCTCCCCTTATACGACTACCATTTCACAGAGATCGTCTGACCAAATGTTATCTGCACTATGCACCTGCCTAAGGCTCAGTGGCAAACAAAGCAATATGGAATGTTCTAGCACTATCTATTACAATAATGCCCACAAGATCTTTGAAATCTCAGCTGATATACCAGCATTATTGAGCTACCTGTGATTCCATTCAAATTTAAAAGTTCATTCTATTTGCTGTTACGGGTTGCATATAGTCACACTCACTATATTCAATATATTCACAATACAATTACTGGTGTGGGGAGCTAACGACTACGCAGGGAGATTAAAAAAAACAAAAGAGTAAGGCGGATGGTAAGGAATTACAAGCCACATGCACTTTGTTATTCTGGAAATATTGCAGACTAGATGAAACCAGTTCTACAGTCCACTGCACATAATGTTAGACTACACTCAGGAAAGTCTTTTTATTTTCTTTTGTTTTAATAGAATGTTCACACTTTAATCACTTCTAGAGGTGTCCGTGGGCCTGCTTTTTAATCCCATAGGTTCCAAAATAATTCTGACCAATCCCATCCGCTTATTTCTGTTCATACTCACCTGCAGTATTTTCTAATGAACTTAGTATTTCCATACATATAAATGAATAAGTAGTTTAAAACACATCACTGCTGTCCAGGGTAAAGCAGTGCTAAAGATAAATGAATGGCTTTTTTGTAGGTTTCGTAGGTCCTTTAAGTTCCAGTCCCAGCGTACACTTTAGTTATGTTTAGTGTCTAATGGTTTTTCAAATAGTGTAATATCATACACGGATGTATTATTTTGTACACTAATTGCACAGATTATATTCAGCATTGAAACTGCAAATGTAAATGTAATTAGTAGCTTGTGCGTGGCTGTTATTTGAAGTAAGGCTGGCACATTCTTTGGCACCACCTTTTAACTGCACCAATAACGTACTGCCTAAAAAAAAAAAAAAACACAGTCAGCTCATTGACTACTGGTCAACTAGTAAAAATGTATAGTTGTACAACCCCTATTTTCTTCCTATGATTCCTCTTGTATTTCCACAAGAAGTCTTGTGACAAGACAGTGTCTGTCTTGTCTTACCTGATATCTTTTACTTTTGTACTATGCTTCATTTCAACTCTCACTTTTATTTAACTCTCTGTCTTGAAAATGTATAACACTCTGGACAATTACAGTTGGCTTTCTATGTGCTTTACAAATAAACAGACTTAACTTTAACCTTATTGGAATGGATTTTATGCATTCTTGTATTAATTAGATATACGGTACATTGAAGCTAATTTAAAAAGGGAGCTAGCAGGAAGTGTTTCTGCCTCACAGCTCCAGGGTCTGGTGTTGAATCCTGAGCTCCAGTTACTGTCTGAGTTTTGCATGTTTTCTCCATGTGCCTGTCAGTTTCCTGCAGGTACTGTGGTTCCACTCAGCAGCCTAATAGTATTATATGAGATGTATGTATGTATGTATGTAAATTGCTTCTAGGTAGGAATGTCCTGCAGTGGACTGGCATTCACTTTATTCAATTCATTCAATTACAGAGGAATTTAATTTGTCAAATCAGTACAAAAACATGTAATGTGAAAACAGGCATAGTATGTGAACACACAGACTTACCATAAACACAGTAAATACAAAACAAATACAGATTCCTCATACTAGACAATAAACACAATGCTTAGATGTCATACACTGTATGGCCAAAAGTTTGTGGACACCTGACCATCACACCCATATGTGGTTCTTCCCCAAACTGTTGCCACAAATTTATAAGCACAGTTATCTACAATGTCTTTGTATGGTGTAGAATTACAATTTCCTTTCAATGGAACTAAGAGGCCCAAACCTTTCTAGGAGGACAGTGCCCCTGTGCACAAAGTGAGCTCCCTGAAGACATGGTTTGCCAAGATTGATGTGGAACAACTTGAGTGGCCTGCACAGAGCACTGACCTCAACCCCATTGAACACCTTTGGGATGAATTGGAACGCCAACTGCACCTCAGGCCTCCTCACTCAACATCAGTGCCTGACCTCACTAATGCTCTTGTGGCTGAATGGGCAAATCCCTATAGCCACACTCCAAAATCTAGTGGAAAGCCTTTCCAGAAGAGTGAAGGTTATTATAACAGCAAAATGGGGACCAACTCTGTGTTAATGCCTATGGTTTTGGAATGGGCACTTTTGGGTGTGATGGTGAGGTGTTCACATACTTTTGGCCATATAGTGTATATGGCTTGTTGAGAGTAGCAGCATCCATTGTGGTATTGGTTCTGATGGAGGTACTGTTCACCTGAGGAGAGTTTCCAAACAGATAGATCACTGGATGTATGGAGTCCATGCTGATTTTTTCAGCTCGCTTCTTGGCCCTGATGTCATGCAGCCCATGAATTGAGAGCTGCTGCTGTTCACACAGCCTTTCTGCTGTGCACACAATTCTCTGGCCTTTAAACAGGAGGAGGTCGAGCTGAACCACACTGTTACTGTGCCCAGTGTTACTGGGATAATCTCCGGATCCACCATGAATAATTGAATTAATAAATAAATTACTTTAATGAGTACAGTTCTTGGGAGCAGACTTTTAGATCCTACTATATATGCTGACTTTTGATGTGTTTTTCATCTGCAAAAGAAAAAAATAACAACTAAGCAAATGTCAGGTATGCACTGCCATGTGCCCTTAATTTATACTGATTCTCATTGTCAACATTGTCTTAATAATCACCATCATGTCTTGCAAACATGATCTCAGCTAAATTTCAACTCATTATCAGATAAAATTCTTGTTTCTCTCCTCCAGCTCTTTGTCATCGATAACGGCGCAGACGACTGGCGCATCGCCATGACCATGGAGCGAGTACTGTTGATTGCGCTGGAGCTGCTGGTCTCAGCTGTGCACCCAGTGCCCGGAGACTTCAAGTTTGTGTGGCGCGCTCGACTCGCATTCACGTACATCCCCTCGCAGGCAGAGGCTGACCTGGACATGGTGCTTTCCGTGCCCATGTTCCTCCGACTCTACCTCATCGCCCGTGTTATGCTCCTCCATAGCAAGCTGTTCACCGATGCCTCCTCCCGGAGCATAGGGGCTCTCAACAAGGTCAGAGGTCAAAGATCAATGGGGTCAGGGATGGGTTTCCTGGATATAGCTTGTGGGCTTTGATTTAGAGACTGAGGATTAGCCCTGTTTTAACCCTCATGTGCTTGACCTGTCCCATCTCTTTTGATTTTATAGTTGCACAATTGGGGAAAAAAAAAGCCTATTGTAAAATACGAAATATATCTTTTCTTCATCCCAGTCTTCATAACCAACTAAAATCACAATTTTGGTTTCAAAGGTTCAGTAGTTTTTTAAAACAGTTTTGTTCCACCTTTTTACCTCATAGTAAAATAATATCAACATACAGCCTCTCCTGAACAATTTTTGGAATGTTGTCCCTGCAAAACTAGAAGATACATGTTTAATGGCACAGACTGCAGAGGGTTAAGTGAACTAACATTTTCATAATGTGGTGTCAGGGATAAGCCACCTTTGTTGTGGGAAAGGCGCTATATAAATTAGACATATAATTTTTTTAATTTTTTTTTTCCTCCATGTAATGTTCAGAATATATAAAGGCAGAAGGCCCTTATAATATATAGGGAGACTTAATTGAGTTTAATCATGGATAATGGTTAGTCAGCTAGTCACTGACACTGTTTTTCTTAATGGAAACATATAATATCGGGTCCAATTATTATATTGCACCAAGTATCTGTGTATCAGAAATGGTAGGGGGATTGATATGTAGATTCAGTGACCCATTATAGAGAAATAACACACCTCCAAATGCCACAGTATTTCATGGTCCCTGTAAATAATTGTTGATATTTGTTAGGAGCATCAAATGATTTATGAAGTTGTTTTTTCAGCTATAGCTGATTTTCTGATTGATTACTGGGAGTGTAGGTTAGTTTCTGTCAGGCTCGCTGTTGATACAAGTGATTGATGTCTCTAAGACAAGTTGATAAATGACTGTTAAAGCCAGAGGTGCTTGACATTATAGATTTGAAGGGTTCTGCTTAGTGAACCTCAAATGTTCAACAGTTAATATATTTGTATACTCACGCAAACCCTGCTAAACAAGGGAAAAAATTGGGTGGTGGGGGGGAGGGGGGCGACTATCTGAATCTCTCTGTCTCTAGTCATAGAGGAAGAGTCTGGTGGTGTTGTCCTTAACTGTACTTCAGCGAAATGGATGAATAATGCAAATGAATGCAAACAAATGTCCTTGGTGAAAAAAGTTGTGTGTCAAAACTCCTGGTAAGCTTGTGTGTCTGTCTATGGTTTTTCATTAGGTGCACTTTAACACACGGTTTGTGATGAAGACCCTGATGACTATCTGCCCGGGCACAGTGCTACTGGTCTTCAGCATCTCCCTGTGGATCATTGCAGCCTGGACTGTACGAGTATGTGAGCGGTGAGAGATAATGCTTTTACATTACCTCCCATTACAGCGACATATGCAATCTAGGTTGATCGTGTCCCACGGTTGTTTCATATTTCCCATGTTAGCGGTTCAAAAGGTCGCAGACTGTGCCAAGCCCCGAGGCCACAGCGTGGGCATCCCTGCTTCTGACAAGGCTGTTGCCATGGTAGCAGAACATGTGATACACGCTGGGTGCATTTATTAGATGCAGGAGGATTCCCCAGTTTGAAGCAATGGTTTGCAATGTGTTTCCATGCATAGATGGTTGACATTCATATTCCCCACTTCCACTCTGAGAGACAACTCTGTAGGTCAAGTTTGCACAGAGATGCATAAGGGCTTGGATGTGTTGTGCGAATTTACATTGAAATACAAGAAAAGAGTGTCAGTGAAGTAGGGATGGAACATTATGGAAAAATTCACAGTATGATACCCTTCATAATATAATAATTCATAATATTATTATTTGGTCAGGGAAATTGCTAAGATATTTTTTTAAATAATGTAGAAATAGTTGTCTCTATTTCTGAATTATTTGAAATATATCATTTTAACAGGATTAAAAAATCCTGTTGCACATTTCAGGCACTGGTCTGGACCTTGAAATAATGGTTTCTGTGCCTTTATTATATCCAGTCAGGTCCAAAAAATTTGAGGACATTGACAAATGTATTGTTATTTTAGCTGTCTAGCACAGTATATTGGAGTCGAAATTAAATAATGAATAGCTCAAAGTGCTCAGAGTGCAGACATTCAGCTTAAATGTGAGAGTATGTACATCCAAATCGGGGTGAACAGTGTAAGAATTACAAATACTTTCATATATAGCCCCCCAAATTTAGGCGCTCAAAAGTAATTGGACAAACAAACATAATCGTAAATTGTCATTTTTAATACTTGGTTGTAAATCCTTTGCAGTCAGCGACTGCCTGAAATCTGGAACCATTGACATTACAAGACACTGGGTTTCCCTGGTGATGCTCTGCCAGGCCTTAATTGCAGCTGTCTTCAGTTCCTACGTGTTCTTGGGGTGTTTTGCCTTCAGCAAATGAAATGCATACTTAATCGGATTCAGGCTGGGTGAACCACTTGGCCACTGTAGAACTTTGCACTTGTGTGCCTTAAAAATAAAATGCTGTCCAATAAGTTTTGAAGCATTTGGCTGAATCTCAGCAGATACTATAGCCCTAACAACTTGAGAATTCATCCTGCTGCTTTTGTCAGCAGTCACATCAATAAATACAAGGGAACCAGTTCCATTGGCAGCCATACATGCCCATGCCATGATATGTTTTGGTATTCTTCAGATCATAAGCAGTTCCTTCCCTTCTCCATACTCTTCTCTTCCCATCATTCTGATACAAGTTAATCTTTGTTTTATCTATGCACAGGGTGTTGATCCAAAACTGTACAGGCTTTTTTAAATGTTTTTGGCCAATTCTAGTCTGGTCTATCTGTTTTTGAGGCATAACAATGGATTCCATCTTGTGGTAAAGCCTCTGTATTTACTGTAGTGAAGACTTCTCTTGATTGTTGATTTTGACAAAGATACGCCTACCTCCTGGAGGGTTTGTTAATCTGACCAACTGTTGTGAAGGTTTTTTTTTTAATTTTTTAATTCTTCTTTCATCCACTACAGTTGTTTTCTGTGGTCTTCCAGGGCTTTTGGTGTTCTTGAGCTCACTAGTGTGTTCTTACTTTTTAAGAAGGTACCGAATAATTTACACCTAAAGTTTTTGCTATCTCTGATGGGTTTGGTTTGATTTTTCAGCCTAATGATGGCTTGCATCACTGGCAGTGACAGCTCTTCAAGGTTTAACAGAAACAGATTGCAAATGCAAAAGGCCACACTTGAAATCAGCTCTAGACCTTTTATTTGCTTAATGAGGGAATAACACACACCTGATCACGGAATAGCTGAGCAGCCAACTGTCCAATTACTTTTGTTCCCTTTAAAAGGCAGGCACCACATATAAAAAGTCCTGTTATTCCTACACAGTTCACCCACTTTAGAAGTAAATACCCTCAAATTAAAGTGGAAAGTCTGCACTTGAGCTTATAGTCATCATTTAATTTCAACTACAATATACTGTGGTAGAAAACTAAATTAACAAAAACTTGTGAATGTCTGAATATTAATGGACATGACTGTATACATACAGTTACCATCAGTACCATACAGTTATCTACAGTATACAGTATATCTACATAAAGTTGAGTGCAAATGTTTATTGTGCAAAATATTGATTTTGGGGTTTTTTTCCCAGTTATCTTTCCTCCCCTCTTTGGTTGTGTTTTTATGTCTGGCTTTCCTCCATTTTGTTTTTTTTTTAAATAACCGTTGGTAATTGTCTGCTGCTTACACCTTCTTCCTGATCTGAGCCAATATTGTCTGTTTCATGTCTTGACTCACAATAATCAAGAGTCTAAGAGTTAAGACACTTGGACTATTAATAATTTAAACAAGAATTAGCAAAGTGCATGTGTTGATTGTATTAAGCGTTAGAGTCAAATAAATTAAATTGCTCAGAGGAGAGCAATAGTCATTCATCTTAATGACAACATCAAACTGACTAAACATGACCCTGTTTAGAGATGAAGTGAGATGAAGTGAGAGGGACTCTTTTTTTCCCGTTGGATTTCTGTTCCTAATGGGATCCATCTGTGGCTCCAAAACTGTGAGACCACTCCCACTTTATATTTAATTAGTAATTAAACTTGGAAAAGATTATATAATGCTTCATTAATATAAGTAAAAAAAAATAACAAGGCAAACAGCAAAAGAACTAATCAGATAATAATAAGATGAATATCAGGGGTTAGTTATTACAGGAGCAATTATGACTGTGTTAGGAGTATTCTGCAGTCAAATGATATTAATATAATAAGGACTCAGACTTTTGGAGTCTACTGTGTATGCAGTGTTTTGGCCCTGTGTGCCACTCATGGGTGCTCCCACTGAAAATCAGTTTTAGTAATTACTTATTCTAGCAGGGATGCAGGAAGATGTTTTACATTGGAGGTGCTGGAATTTTAAGCAGCATACATGTGGCGTGTGCTATGACTCATTCATAGGGATTTGTTATGGCAGACTCTCTACATAATCTATGCCTAATAATAAACAAATTAAAAATGTGTTGTTCTTTAATAAAGAAAAGCGTATCATCACTGATAAGTTTTTGTTAGGAGACATTTATTTATTATTTATGGAAAGGGTCTCGTGTAGGTGCTTTGTAACGGTCAGTAGGTTTTCCGACACGGAGCTTAATTCCTGTTATCGATGATATTATTAGTAGTTATATACAGTCATTCCCTTACAAGCCTTTCTTTTTTCTCTCTCTCTTGAAGTTGATGAGAAAAAAACAGCAGATTGTCATGTTACAGAGAAATCCGAAAGTGTAAACTCCTCTGTCCTGAAGACTTGAGTCTCGCAGACATTCTGCAACATTTAACAGTTGAAAAGCACGAAGAAGCTCCCAACTGGTGCAACAGAAAAGTGTTCTTTCTATCCTGTGGAACCACAGCCATCCGTGGCCAGGAGCAAAATTGGCTGTGCTCTCGGGTCGGAGGGGTGGCATACTCTATCTCCCCTATCAATCACAGCGTCACTAGCCAATCATGGGCAACTGTGAGCTCAGGCATGTGGAAGAGGGCAGACAGCACTTTCCTCCAAGAGTGTTACACCACACATTAGTTGGTTGGCTCCACGTGTCTCAGAGGAAGCACATGTTAGCCTTTACCCTACCCGGTTGGTAGCTGTCTTTTGATAGGGGAGACCTGACTGGTGGATGGAGAAAAAAGCGTGATGTGTCAATCATTAATAGAATGAAAAACATACAAACTCCATTTTAAAGTTATTAATTATTTCTTTATTTGTTTATCGGTGTATAATTATTACAGTAGCAGTTGCAGTTACAGAATCCTGAAAGTTGGAGGTGCTGCAGCCACCCAGCCACCTCAGCACCCCTTCTTGGGGTCCTTGTGTTCTAGACACTTTGTAAGAAGCGTTTCCAGATAAAGGCTAGCCATCAAGAGACTACGGCACTGTAAAATGCTCTCTCTCTGTCTGTCTCTCTGTCTCTCCTTCTCTCTCAGGTACCATGATGCTCAGGACGTGACCAGCAATTTCCTGGGAGCCATGTGGCTCATCTCCATCACCTTCCTCTCCATTGGCTATGGAGACATGGTGCCTCATACCTACTGTGGCAAGGGAGTGTGTCTTCTGACTGGCATTATGGTATACACACACACACACACACACGCACACACACCAACTTTGCGCTAGGTCTGTAAATATTACCCAGACATTGCATTGCATTAACATGGCTACATATTGTTATGTGACATGAAATATGGCAGAACCTGTAATGAAGAATATGACAGAATCAGTAAATGCTGTACTTCTACGTGACCTGGTTTTGCTAGAGCTCACATGATGCACCCTGAAAGTTTCTAATGTGGTGAGAGGCAGCTGGAATATATAACCATTTACTATATCATATTGCTGTAGCTTGAATGGATCTGCTAATGTGTTCTAGCTAGAATAGATTTGCTAATTTGAGCTCCTTGGTTCTTTCTGTCTGACACTCTGTGTCTGGCTCTCTCTCTCTCTCCCTCACTCTGTGTGTGTGTGTGTGTGTGTGTGTCTGTGCCTCTGCATTTCTCCCTCTGCCTAAGGGGAGCTCTCTGTCAGACGAGTGCTGTGAAGGAGTCTGGATGTCCTTCTTCATATTGCATGTATATGTGTGTGTTTCAGGAATTTGTGTGTTTGTGGTTACATTTGCTCTGTGAGAGATGCTTCATGGTGTTCTGAGAATATGTTCCCTACTCCTATCTGTCTGTCAACCTCGCTCTCTGTTTCTCTCTCGCACACACTGTAAAAACATATGCACAAATGCACAAACATGCACTTAGTCACTACACGAAGATAGTTTGCTTACTTTCCAGTCTTTCTCTTTATCTCTCACTTTCTCTCTTTCTCTTCTCCCACTCCTATTATACTGTACACTGAGACATCCACACACACCTCTCTGTCTACACACACAGACATATGTGCACAAACATATAGGCACACACAAAACCCCAACCTATTATAGCCTCTGTTTAATTCTGCCTTACACCCACACATCCACAGACCTACATAGATCATAGAGAATCTATTGCTCAGAAGGGTTTTGAAATCATTTTTCATGACGGTTGTGTGCCATCCATTTTGTGTGTTGGAAAGGTGTAGGAAACTGTGGCTACAGGGTAAGAAACATCTTGAAAGAATGAAAAAACTGAGGGTGAGAAAGACGACAGAATGTGATTTCTTTTCTTGTGGTGAGTGATTGTAATGACTTTCTATAGGTGGAATTATGGGACTTGTTGCTATGACAACACTGAAGGCCAACTGGGTTGGAATATACCACTGCCCTGTAGGGGTGGGGAGTTGAGGGGGGGTGGGGGGGGGGGGGGGTGGGGGGGGGGGGGGGTGTTAGACTGGCACATGAGTTTGGATGCCAGGGGGAGGGCAGTGCCAGGGCGATCTGTTGTTTGCTCATCGGGAGCCATCAGTCTCTCTGTATCTATCTTTTCTCTCTCTCTCCTTCTCTCTCTCTCTCTCTCTCAAAACCACATGGCAGAGATAAACAGTCTGTTAGCTATAGTTAGGTTGTATTTTCTTAGGCATTTTGTGCAATTCTAACACCTGAGGAGAAGAACTGTCGTGTTAAATTTTTGTCCTCTAAAACAGACTGATATGTATTCATGAAAAAGCACTGTAATTCCTACATAGTTCATCTGAGGGTATGATGTGAGTGACTATTGATAGGACCACATTATTACCACTTGAGCAGCTGGAACAGACAGAGCTTTATTGTCCAAATGGAAAACATCTAATATAATTTTTTTCCCAGAAGTAGTTCTTCCACAATGTATATAACAGTAAGAAAAAAAATAAGATTATTATTATTATAGGTTTTTCTTTGTTAAATAACAACACTTTTTAAAATCTATTTATTATTAGGCTTAGATAATATGAAATGTCCATCATACAAGATCCTGTGAATTAGATATTGCGCCAATAATGATGTATTAGACCAAGCGAAGTAATGCTGCTGTTATAGAACATTAATCAGGTGACCATTCAGATTTGAGAATTCAAAAGCACTGTAGAATAAAGCACTTTAATAAACAACTGAAGTTGACCAAAATGCTGTAGTGATTATGTATTGATTAAAGCTTTGAATATAAATTACAGTAAAACAGAACAAAATAAGAATAAAATACCCCAAATTCTAAAAAAAAAACAGACCCTACAGAAGTAAATGAATGAAAAAATATATATTCCTATAAGCAGACAATGCACAGTTTGATAATGTTTTTACACCACATGGTGAATTATGATGATGTAGTGCAGTTGTTTAGAAAGCTGGCACACTTCCAATCAATGATAGAAACATTAATCTTGTTCAGTTTTAATGAATTCCAAGAGTTATGCAGTGAGTATGTGAGCCAAAGCTAAAGCACAGTTTGTTCATGCATGAAGGCCTCAATCCAAACCAAACAACGTGTATCAAGATTCAGAATGACTAGCTGAAGAATCCTAAAGCTTTAGAGCAATAAAAATAGCTAAAGATTTAAGAGACGCTATGAGAGGACTGGTAATTTTTATTAGAGGACTCAAAGTTTCTGCTCAAAAATCCATACATGGCACTGAAACAGTTGTAGAAGAAAGAGCATTTTATTTGTATGTACTATTTAATATGGTTGTAACTAAAGAGTACTGTTAATTTTTTTTCATTCCATACATTTTTTTTTTGATTAATATTCACATAAGCAGTCTGTTTCAAATCTTAAAAAAATCTTTGGAACCATATTATATATTTGGAAAACCCTGGAAACATTTCCATTATGAGTTATTTAATGCTGGATATGGGCAAAGTGGTCCTGAGAAATGGGCTTTGTTTATGTCATGTCTTCAGTGATTTTTGGTTGCAGAGCCTCTATACCCATCTTCTGAGTGGTTTCAGTCTCACCCATTACCCACCAGGCACAGTGCGAATACAGAGTGTACTCTTACATTTCATTAGCCACTTTTTAAGCCAAATTCATTTAGCAGGCTGACAACCTCATTACCACCCCGTTTGATGCTTTTCCTTTCCCATTTGCTTTTCTTTCTACTGTATTTTGTCCTCCTTCTCCCCCAAATCCGTCTCTTTCTCTCTTCCCCTACAGTGTTCTCTGCCTCAGTGTGTTCTCTACAGCGCTCTAATTTTGCTGTTATCACCCTGTCACCTGTTTCGCTTCTCTCAGTGAAAATGTCCTTGCCTCCAAGTAATTGGACCATGACAGTTTGTGTTGTTCTTGACATTTTCCATGAGAGTAGTCAGTTGCCCAGTTATTTTAGAGCTCCTAAAATAGCAAAGCATTTTTGTATAGGGATGCAATTCTTACTGAGAGTACGTGACTCTGAATGTGACTCTATATTGAAATCTGATGCATCTATACAGCAAGACTGAAGTTTAGAAAGCATCTTAAAATGGGACTGTGCTGTGCTTCCAATTCAGGACATTTCTACCATTCTTTCTGACCTTCATCACTATCGGGGAAAAAAAAAAGATTCCTCAAAACTTCTTGCCTCTCATTTTTTCTTTTTTTTCCTCTTTCATCTCTTTATCTCACTCCTGTCATGGAAAATCAGAACAGCTATACTCTTGCTTCTGATATATTGTCTTGTTCATTCACACTTCTCTCACTCTCTCTTTCCCTCTGTATCTACCAGGGGGCAGGCTGCACAGCGCTGGTTGTTGCCGTGGTAGCAAGGAAGCTGGAGCTGACCAAGGCTGAGAAGCATGTGCACAACTTCATGATGGACACACAGCTCACAAAACGGGTACACACACACACATATTACTGTCACAGACATATATAGTAAGCTGTCCACTTCATAGGATAAAAGTAAACATTTAAATAGACTAGGACTGTGGTGACACATTAGTGTAATGGTTTACTACAGTAAGGAGATTTCCCTTCAAATACACTAGAAGCGTTTGAAAACATGGTTGTTTACTTATTTGCAGAATAAGTAACTGTTAGTTTGATAAAATAATGAAGGTCAAGAGATGTCATCTTAACAAGTCAGTTAGCAATAATATATATCCCAACACCTTTCATTACCAAGCTATTTAGTACTTGCATTGCTGCTGTGTTATACATCATTGAAGGACTTCCTGTTTGATAATATGAAGTTATAAGCAGTCTCCACTGTGTTGGGTTGAAAATCCGTGAAACTGTCCCCTATCTGAGGTAATGTCTCTAGCCCTGTGATTAGTCTCTGGCCTGATAAACTGTCTTCAGCTAAATGTCATACATAAATCCATGTGATTAGCTGCAACAAACCGTCATATCAATGGTTAATTTTTTTAAATAGGCCTAGCTAACAGGTTAAAAAACATATCATTACCACATACCGTAACATTTCCATTCTATACCACATATGTATCATACATACAGTATGTTCAGATATCCAAAAACATTCTTCACCCCTAAGCAAGAAAAGCAATGTGTACACTATGTACACTAGCATTATGTACACCCCTGAGCAATGTACACCCCTGAGCAAAAAAAGGCCCAAAATGGCAAATATTAAGCTTTTAATTGTCTTAGCAATAAATCATTGGTCAGAAAAGTAGCAAGAATTAAACAAATGCACTCCTGAGACTGACTGTGCCACCATTTGCTCGTTTACTTTTGCTGCAGTGAACTGTTTGGGGGAAAAGCTAGAAACAGGGAAATTCACTTATATGGTCTTCTTGTATGCAAAGGTAAAACCATGATAATGATTAAAATGTTTGATGTAAAACTGAAACTATCACATGTCTGGGTTTACAAAATTTTCCAAAAAATATCTTCTTGTTTTTTTTTTTTTCTTAGAAAGATTTGTCATTATTTGGTTATCTACCACACCTGATGCAGCCCATCAAGGGCCAGAAGGCTTAAACATGTAAAGAAATCAAAGGGAAAAGCTGTCCCATACTAACTTCCTTTATCTATTTGTTTAATAATTCTTGCTAATGTAATGACCAATGATTTGTTGTTAAGACCATTAAAAGCTTAATATTTTGCCATTTTGGGCTTAGCCCATTTTTTTGCCCAGGAGTGTACACTATATTGGGATTTCTAAAAGCAGTGTGTTATGCAGACAACAACCCAAACCAGTGTTTCAGTTAGATCACAGTATTGCATAACAGCTGCTGGCATAACAGCCCTCTCTCTTCTTCTCTCTCTACACACCCCTCCATCCCTCTCTCTCTCTCTCACTCTGTTCCCTCACCCTCCCTCCTTCCTTCCCTTCCTCCTTTCAGGTCCGTTTTAATTTTTCATGTAGTTGAAAGTCCCACGCTTCAAAAATAGCTCCCACTATCAAATATGTAGGTTCTATCATGGCTTGCACAGTAGCTAGCGAGGAGAGCCAGCGATCAATAATTGCAACTCAGATAAAGATAACAATATTAAAAAAAAAAGATTGGAAGCGTGTCAGCTGTGAATTGGGAAAGCTAAATGCCTTAAATGCCTTCAGAGAAAGAAAGAGTGAGACAGGGAGCGAGCATCTGAAAGGACTCCATGTTTTTTATTATTATTATTTCACACTTAGCTGCCTCTGCCATACAATTCTGTGGATTAATACATCGAGTCGGCCGCTACTATGGTTACGAATGCAGCTACTGTCAAGAAGAAAAAAAAAACATGACCAGAACTTTGAATAAATGGAATGATTACATCACAGCACAGTTGCCCTGGAGACGGTGTTTACCTTGAACTGGAGAGAAAAAGAAAAATGGGTGGGTGTTTCCTTCCACTCATCTCTCTGTGATTAACATACTGTACATTTTGAAACAAAGCAAAGATGGTCTTCTACCATTAGCAACACATGCATGCACTCTTGAACAAAAAAGCACTGACGAAAATTCTTAAGTATGCATTGCATTTTACATTTTGAATTTTGATTCAGCGCATACTATGATAAGATGAAGCAGGGAATCCAATTAAGGAATGGCATCTTTTCATGTTTATATGGCATGCTAAACTGTAATTACTGTATTCATAGAAAAAAAAAAAAAGCACAAATCTAAGGCCCTAACTGGAGCATGCTCCCAGGCCCTACACAGCTCCCTACCAGAAAGTAAATTGCATTTTCCAGCAGTGTGACTCTGGCAAGAAAACAGATCATGTCCCTGACTAGCAGGGCTCAAGAACACCCAACAGAGACCAAGTCCAAATAAAAACAGCAGAGCTTCAATTAAATGTAAGAAAATGTATAAATAAAATCCAACTCAAATTAGGGGTGGTTGCACTACTGGGAAGTGTTGTTCACCCAAAGCTCCAGGGTCCCTGATCCTGAGTGCCGGTTACTTTCTGTGTCCATGTGGGTTTGCTCTGGGGTTTCTGGTTTCCTCCCACCTCCCAAAAACATGCCAGTAGGTGTATTAACTACTCTAATTTACTCTACTATAATTAAGTGTAAATGAGTGTGTGGATAAGTGTGTCCATGGTGTCCTGAAATGAACCTGCATCTCATCCAGGGTTTTTTTTTCCACTTTGCACCCCGTGTTCCTGAGATTCTACACAACTCTGACCAGTGAAGTCATGATGGAATGAATGAATGAACTAGAAGCACAGTTTCTATGTCTCTGTTCTTCAGCCAAGTAGCTTTCTGCTCTCACACCCCTCTTCATGTAACTTGAGCAAGCTGTCAGAATTGCTCTACAGCTCTACAAATATATGCGAGTGGAAGTGAGCTTCTTCAACCCAGGAGATAAAAAAATCCTTCTGAATCTTCTGTTTCTGGAACCTTAGCACAACCTCTAAAGCACTTCACAGGTTCACAGCTGATGAAGAACTTTTGTCTGAAACACTCTGTTTCACTGGAAACTTTGTGTGCTATATCTCAATGGTTTTATATTATATATATATATATATATATATATATATATATATATATATATATATATATATATATATATATATATATATATATAGTCAGGTCCATAAGTATTTGGACAGTGACACAATCTTTGTAATTTTGCTTCTGAACACCACCACAATGGATTTGAAATGAAGCAATCAAGACGTGACTGAAGTGTAGACTTTCAGCTTTAACTCGAGGGGTTTAACAAAAATGTTCCATTAACTGTTTAGGAATTACAGCCATTTTTACAGAGTTCCTCCGTTTTCACAGGCTCAAAAGTAATTGGACAAACTAACATCTAACATAATCATAAAGATTATATTTAATACTTTGATGCAAATCCTTTGCAGTCAGTGACTGCCTGAAGTCTGGAACCCATGGACATCACCAAATGCTGAGTTTCCTCCCTGGAGATGCTTTGCCAGGCTTTTACTGCAGCTACCTTCAGTTGCTGCTTGCATGTGGGTCTTTCTGCCTTCAGTTTTGTCTTCAGTAAGTGAAAAGCATGCGCAATTGGGTTGAGGTCAGATGAGAGACTCGGCCATTTAAGAAAATTCCATTTCCAAGCTCTTGGGTTGCTTTTGAGGTACGTTTTGGGTCATTATCCATCTATAGTGTGAAGCACTGTCCTATCAGTCTTGCAGCATTTGACTGAATCTGAGCAGAAAGTTTAGGTCTATACACTTCAGAATTCATCCTGCTACTGCTATCAGCAGTCACATCATCAATAAACACCAGTGACCCAGTTCCACTGGCAGCCATAAACTTTATTATTTAATAGACTTTATTTATATAGACTTTATTATTAATACAGTGCTATGTACAGATCGGATTTGCAATCTGGTAAAAATATATCATGATTTTTTTTTCAGGCTGGATCATGACCCACGATTATTTTTTTAATCTACTGAAAAGAGCAACCAAACTACAGTCAGGTCCATAAATATTGGGACATCGACACAATTCTAACATTTTTGGCTCTATACACCACCACAGTGGATTTCAAATGAAACGAACAAGATGTGCTTTAACTGCAGACTGTCAGCTTTAACTTGAGGGTATTTACATCCAAATCAGGTGAACGGTGTAGGAATTACAACAGTTTGCATATGTGCCTCCCAAGTGATGGGACAGAATAATAATCATAAATCAAACTTTCACTTTTTAATACTTGGTTGCAAATCCTTTGCAGTCAATTACAGCCCGAAGTCTGGAACGCATAGACATCACCAGACGCTGGGTTTCATCCCTGGTGATGCTCTGCCAGGCCTCTACTGCAACTGTCTTCAGTTCCTGCTTGTTCTTGGGGCATTTTCCCTTCAGTTTTGTCTTCATCAAGTGAAATGCATGCTCAATCGGATTCAGGTCAGGTGATTGACTTGGCCATTGCATAACAGTCCACTTCTTTCTCTTCAAAAACTCTTTGGGTGCTTTTACAGTATGCTTTGGGTCATTGTCCATCTGCACTGTGAAGCGCCGTCCAATGAGTTCTGAAGCATTTGGCTGAATATGAGCAGATAATATTGCCCGAAACACTTCAGAATTCATCCTGCTGCTTTTGTCAGCAGTCACATCATCAATAAATACAAGAGAACCAGTTCCATTGGCAGCCATACATGCCCACGCCATGACACTACCACCACCATGCTTCACTGATGAGGTGGTATGCTTAGGATCATGAGCAGTTCCGTTCCTTCTCCATACTCTTCTCTTCCCATCACTCTGGTACAAGTTGATCTTGGTCTCATCTGTCCATAGGATGTTGTTCCAGAACTGTGAAGGCTTTTTTAGATGTCGTTTGGCAAACTCTAATCTGGCCTTCCTGTTTTTGAGGCTCACCAATGGTTTACATCTTGTGGTGAACCCTCTGTATTCACTCTGGTGAAGTCTTCTCTTGATTGTTGACTTTGACACACATACACCTACCTCCTGGAGAGTGTTCTTGATATGGCCAACTGTTGTGAAGGGTGTTTTCTTCACCAGGGAAAGAATTCTTCGGTCATCCACCACAGTTGTTTTCCGTGGTGTTCCGGGTCTTTTGGTGTTGCTGAGCTCACCGGTGCGTCCCTTCTTTTTAAGAATGTTCCAAACAGTTGTTTTGGCCACGCCTAATGTTTTTGCTATCTCTCTGATGGGTTTGTTTTGTTTTTTCAGCCTAATGGTGGCTTGCTTCACTGATAGTGACAGCTCTTTGGATCTCATCTTGAGAGTTGACAGCAACAGATTCCAAATGCAAATAGCACACTTGAAATGAACTCTGGACCTTTTATCTGCTCATTGTAATTGGGATAATGAGGGAATAACACACACTTGGCCATGGAACAGCTGAGAAGCCAATTGTTCCATCACTTTTGGTCCCTTAACAAGTGGGAGGCACATATGCAAACTGTTGTAATTCCTACACCGTTCACCTGATTTGGCTGTAAATACCCTCAAATTAAAGCTGACAGTCTGCAGTTAAAGCACATCTTGTTCGTTTCATTTCATTCATTTCATGAAATCCATTGTGGTGGTGTATAGAGCCAAAAATGTTAGAATTGTGTCGATGTCCCAATATTTATGGACCTGACTGTAATTTCCCTACTGAAGAAAATATAGCTCTACCAGCAAACATTACCTAAGAGAAAAAGCAGAACAGGCATCACTTAGCCCAAAGTACCTTTTTATACAAATTTTAATAAAGTGCACTTCTCAAAATGTAAAAAAAAAAAAAAAACTTTCTAAAATGAAAACAATCAAGCATGGATAACGTATTTTAAAAAATGTAAAATAAAAACTCCTCTACTACCGACCTCTACTAATACAATGTGCTAATAGTCTTCAGTATTCACAAGTGCAGTAAATGGAAAAGTGTTTAATAAGGTGTTTAATATTAGTATGTTTAGTATGTGTAAATATGGATGTATGTATGTGAGAAACATTTGTATTGCACTTCTCTCTGCATTGTTTCGGTTTTTACTGCATTTCTCTCAGTGTTCTGTGTACCACTGAGGAATGGTGGTGTCAGAAAAATATTTGTGACTTTTTGGGTTTTTTTTTAAGTCACTTAAAACCCTCAATTCTGACCATTTTGATTGGTACTATATCCTTTGACAGGTCAAATGTCACGGCATCAGTGAAGTCTTAACGGCATTTTTCTCATAAGTAGTACCATAAGGCATTTGCTTACTCCAGTGCTGTTTCTGGCCACGGTGCTGTTACACTCATGTGCCTTGCCTGGGTTATCTGGCTTTTGGTACATTCTTTAGGCTTTCTTGGTGGTTGAAAAATTGTTTCCTTGATGAGCTTTGCATATTTTGCAAAAAATCGTTTGCAACATATGGTTCATAAAACAACTTGGGATGCCATGTCTGAGCTTTTTCAGCACAACAGACAAAATGTGTTTAGTATCACGGTATCTCTGTAAAAACAGATCGTGGAGACATTTTAATCATTCATGATCTAAAATCGTCGTATCGCTCACCCCTAGTGCTATGCAAATGATATGTTTTCCATTCACAGTCATCATAATTTCCTGTTAGTCTGACTCTCTTAGAAGAATGGAGGAACCCCTGCTGGGAGCTTTCAGAGGAGCTTTGTGATCAAACAACTGATTTGTCTTGCATCCTTTATAAATAGCAGCAGAGTTAAAAACATCACTTCTCACAGTACTTTGTTTCAAATTATATGTCTTATTCAGCACTGACAGGAGCATTACTGTCTATCTAAATACGGCATGACGCAAATGTGTTTGAAAGACCGTTGGCATTATGAAATGTCATTATGATTTAAACCTGACTGACAGCCAAGCAATGTGGGTATAGCAGTTGAATATTAAAAAATTATTATTAAAAATTCATGCTTTCTGTAGCCTAAGATCTCAGGATAATATTAAATCATGTTAAGATAATTCAATCTGAGATAACATGGAGAGAAGTAATTGAGGGCTCCAAATTTATTATAAAATGTATATATAATGAATCTTACTAATTTATGAAGGTTATTTTCTTGTTAAAAAAAATAAGTCTATTCATCTGTGGGCTATGGATAAAGCTAGACTCTTTTGTCCTATTCATTATTCAGCCCTATATTTTATTTATTACATATTAAATTGAATGCAAATGAAATCAATAAATAGCAACTATTTTTAGACAATCGGTACATTGTTGTCTTTCAGAGGAACTAGAATAAAATCTTTAAATGCAATTTTCCTTTTTCACTTTTGGGATTTTAAAATGCTATAACTACTTCTGGCTAAGATATGTGTAAAGGAGAAAGTCCAGGATCTAAATATCTGCATATTTTATCCCAGTATCTGGTTGCCTCTGCTAGGAAGTTAAGACTTGGCTATAAATGGATTTTTTTTTAGTGAGATGACACAAATATACATCCAAATCAACCTGCTGTGGCTTCTTCAGGAACTAATGTCATTGACAGACCAAAAATACACAAAATATTTAGCCATATTGTGTCTAAAATGTTAGTTAGTCGATATTAATTTCTTATTTATAGAACTAAGCAATATCACACTCACAGTCGTGCGGTTACATTATGTTGAATATCAGCCGCAAGTAATCACGGCCGTGCCAATATTTAGTACAACAGCACTCTTGCTCTTGCAATATTGCTTAAATATAGTGACATGTTTTGTGATGTCATTGTCTTCTTCACCAGAATAGCGTCACAAGATCAATGTTACAGCCCTCCCGACACCATCCCAGCATGTATTACTGTTGTATAACAGCACAGTCTGTCGTGTGCTATTCCTTACATAATGACAAGGTACTTTTTTGTTACAGTATCCTGGTGAAGACAAAGAAAAATGGGTTCCTTCCACTCATCTCTCTGTGATTAACATACACATTTAGAATCAGTTATCAAAAATGGCTCGCTTCTGTTAGCAATACACACACACATGCACTCCTGAACAAGAAAGCACTGATGAAAAGTTTTAAGTATACAATGCATTTTACATTTTGAAATTTGATTCAACACATCCTATGATGAATCAAGATGAATCAGGGAATCCAGTTAAGGAATGTTGGTAGAGTTATGGCTTCTTTTCATGTCTATATGGCATTTTAAACATTTAAAATTTTACTGTATTCATAGAAAAAAACACAAATCCAACCAAAAACAAAACAAACTTTCAGCCTTAGCCCTAACTGGAGCATGCTTCCAAGTCCTACACAGCTCCCTAGCAGATAGTAAGTTGTTTGCTTTCTCTATCAGTGTGACTCTGGCTAGAGAACGGATCATGTCGCTGACTAGCAGGGCTCAAGTACACACAACAGAGATGCCTGCAATGGACTGGCATCCCATCCAGGTGTAATTTTGTTTTTGCTACGATATTCCAGTGAAGACAATGGCATCACAAAGCATGAGCAAGAGTGATATATATATATATATATATATATATATATATATATATATATATATATATATATATACACACTAGTATACTAGTATATCATACACTAGTACATGTGTATGAGCTGTTTCTATAGAAACAATAACATTAGAGCCAGCACATTAATATTAACCTGTCGTTCATGTTACAGCCTGAACAACTGTCCAAGCTGTGCTGTTATACAAAAATAATTCATTATTCATCATTCATTATGCCCTTAATTCATGAGTCTAGATAGGTGTGTATTAGGCTGTGACGATCAACACCTTTCCTGAGTATTACTATGGATACGATGACTCCCAAATGTCTTTCTCTCTCTATCAGATTAAACCTTGTGAGGTAGGGTCTGGATGCTAACACTAAAAAACATTAAATCACTAAAAATCATTAAAAACACTGACCTCTGCTATTTAATCAAAGCATTCATGCTAAATCTGAAGCTAAAAAAAAAGCCCCTGTGCCATCCAGTGGCCAGAGGAACACTGCCAAATCAGGATGTTATTAAATATGGGAAGCTTCTGTCTTCCCTGCACCAGCCTTTCAAAGTCTCCTCAATCATTTTTCTTCAACTATTTTCTCTTTAGTGAATTAATCAGTGGAAGTGAGTTATGTCAGTGGCACTAACCTAGTGTACAGAAGTAAGACACAGATTTAACTGGAATCATGAGTGGATCCCTTAAAATGGCAAATGCGTTCTGATTATTATTGTATTTCATTCATGATGAATGAAATACAATAATATTGTATGTGATGGATATTACAGCTGTAACAGACATTTCTTTCTGATAATTCTGTCCTGATCCTCGCTGCTGCTGCTGGGGGTGGCCCCCATATGGACGGTCTGAAGAACCATTTGGTTTGCTGGGGATGGTGCCACCTGGGGGCTGTGGAGATGGCTTGGGGATCACGTATGGGGAGCTGTACTGTAATGGCTTGGGACTGTGATTGCTGTAGTGGCTTTGGGGCTGCGGTTGCCACGAGCAGCTTCATACTCAGGACTCCATCAGTGGACAGTGGATAGATTTTAACCAACCGGACTTCTTGCAAAAACTGTGATGAATTTATTGGTTGCACAATTGCACTATTTTTCCATATAGTACACAATAATAGAAGGGATTTATTTATAATTGCACTATCCGTTCCGCCCAAATGAGGATGGGTTCCCTTTTGAGTCTGGTTCCTCTCAAGGTTTCTTCCTTATATCATCTCAGGGAGTTTTTCCTTGCCACCGTCGCCTCTGGCTTGCTCATTAGGGAAAATTCACAGGGATAAATTCACATATTTACAATATATCTTTTTTTTTTTTTTGTGAATCCATTTATTTCTGTAAAGCTGCTTTGTGACAATGTCCATTGTTAAAAGTGCTATACAAATAAAATTGAATTAAATCAAGTTCAGCTGATTTTTGTATGATGGGGGGAAAAAAGCAGACCTATAAACATTTGTACTTACTATGATGCGAGCAGATCTTTTCTTGAATCAACCCTTCTGCCAAGATGAGAATTGTTTTGGTTTTGCATGTATATGTATCAGGAGTGTTCTTACTTGGTTTTCTCTCTTGAGATTTGCATCTTGGGTGTGAGCTGTTGCTAAAGGGGTTGTTATGGCATTGTGTCCTTACAGATAAAGAATGCAGCAGCCAACGTTCTTCGAGAAACATGGCTGATCTACAAACACACCAAGTTGATGAAGAAGATCGACCACTCGCGTGTGCGAAAGCACCAGAGGAAATTCCTGCAAGCCATCCACCAGTGAGAAAAACAAATGCATACACACTCAGTCCAGTCCTATTTCCAAGCATCACACTTGGTATTGATTCCCATCTGACATTCACATGTACCCAAACAATAACAAGAACATAATATAATTTCAAATTAGGCTAAGCAGGCAGATGATCTCCACTGCCTACTCTTTGTCTATGGTATAGCTTGGCATTTTCACACTGGCACACTAACAGGAGCTTTAGTTGTGGCCAGCTGGATTTCTGAATATCCAAAGAGCATGTGAAGTGCATTTTGGCTTCACTAACAGTTGTGTTTGGAGTGCTTTAGCAGCAGTTAGCCTGCCTGACCTAACAGTAGGATTGATCTTCCCTCTTCCTGGAGATCTACATACCTGAAAAGGTCAGTTCCAACCCTAGTGCCAGCACTTCTGCTCATTCTAATCAGGTAAACTTATCTTCTGGATCCGATGTGTCCCATTAGGTATGAAGTACTCATTCTGCATTTCAGTAGTCTATATCACGCCTTCATCGGCTTCCCTCATGACTGTGGCAGTGCACATCTCCTCAGTCACGTGAGTGGCCTCTTGCAGTACATGAAAAGTAGTGTCTAGCTCTTGCTACCAAGGTACAAAGTAGGGAACACTAATTGACACTGTTGATTACTTTCGAACCAAGTACAAAACAAATTTAGTAATTTCATTTTGATAACGCACTAGTTTTTTTAACCAGCTAGCATGTTAAATAGCTTTCAAAGTGAGGTAACAAAGTAAGTTTTCAAGTACACATGGGATATCTGGCTACATAAAACTCAAAGTCAAAAAGACTTTCTTTTTGTAAAGTCTACAATTATGTTCATTTAATCCCTAAGCCTTCAGACAACCTTCACAAATTTAACTATCCTGTTATAGTAACTACCCTCAAATGCTGATCGGCTAGAAGATACTGTATCTCTCCAGGAAACAGGTTGGTCACAAGTTGCTGAACTCATATTATTTCAAATATTAACCCCATTTGTTATCTACACCTTTCAGACTGTTGACCACACCCCTTCACTTTCTGGCCAACTGACCCCTGTAAGGCAGCAGGCCTAATGCTGTTTAAATGTTTAAAGGACACTATTCTGATGTGCATTAGCCCATTTGACAGTGGGAAACCCAGTCCTATTTTTTTTAGACATATACCTACACTTTCTATAGCTTAAGCTATGCTGTCACAGCGTTGACAGTAACTCCACTCAGTAGTCTGATAGATGGCACAACTGAGGGAAATCTTACATTGTTTGTGTCTTGCTTGCCAGGTTTCTCTCTTCTTCCTGAGTTAGCCTCTTGTGTCTTGCTAGTCTCTGAGCTGTCAGATTCATATCCTTAAGGCCTCACTCCTCTTGGTGATGATCTGATTTGAATCTATACAGTAGGGGTAGAACCGAATATGAATACCTTATTCAGATTGAACAGACAATGCGTCCTAAATGAATACAAATACAGATGGGGACAGTAGGAGGCATATTCAGGGTTTGTTTGTTTTTTTAAGAAAGCTCAAGGTTTTTACTTTGTTGTTGAGCTCTAAAGAAAAGCTCGCAGAAGCTAGAAAGGAGGGTTGCCAGGTTTCCCACCACCACCTCCCACAACAAATTCCCATCACAAATCTTCTCAGGGAAAACAAGTTAACAATGTGTGAATTTCTGATCTGCAGTGTGTATCTACAAAATGCAGAATTTATACACAGAACCTTGGTAACCCTGCTTGTGGGATATAGAAGTTTGAGATACTAACAGGAGGTGCACTATACAGTTTTAGCCCGACCTAAACAGCACCTTACTGTGCTCCAAAATAAAGCCATATTTCTGTATAAGCAAATGAAATATGCTTTTCTGAACAGAGCAGAATATCTCTGCTAGCTCTCCAAAAAACATTTTAATTACTTTTAAAAATATGGTAAAACTTGTATGTTCCTTGTGTATGTTTTTAAATGATAGTTCTTCATCTTTATTAAAAGAAAACAGTCTCAGAATATGATATGGGCTTTATAATAAATTGCTGCTTCAAGGATCCCATTATGACTTGCAGCAGCACTATACATTGTGTCTTAGCTTTATAGTAGATTATGACATCGTGTCCAGCTAACTTTTCTGAACTTTCTGGAATGTAATGACCCCAAAAACTGAAGTAATCTGATAAAACTTTATTAGATGGCTACTGTTGTCAACTGTATCCTAAATAATAGTTTTTTTTATTTGGGAAAGGCATGATTGCTTTGACGTTAGCTTGCTTACTAAGTCACATTAGACAGAAGATAGAAAGCTATAGTGTTATAATTCGGGAATTTTTCCAGCAGCCCTGTTTTGTTTTGTTTTTTCCCCCCAGTGTTTTTCAAGGGCATAGTGGTAGGGTTGCCCTGGGTTAGACCACACCAACTTCCGGTTTTAATCCGAACACGAGAACGGATATGAATATTTTTAACACTAAACAGCTGCAGATACAATTACAGATAAGGGCATTGCATTACACGTAGTATACAGAAGAGTGATCACACTTTCATATGGCAGCTTTTGTTTTAAAAGTGTGGAGGAATCCCAGGGTCTCATTTGCTTTTTTTATGTTTTAAATTGAAAACAAGCTAAGAACAATTTGGTTATGTTGGCCAGGACACTGGCATGAATTTCTGCAATAAAGCATTGTGTGTATCCGTGTCTGTGTTTTCAGACTGCGAAGTGTAAAAATGGAGCAAAGAAAACTGAGTGACCAGGCCAATACACTAGTGGACCTCTCAAAGGTGAGAGCACACCTAACCACATAATCATTCACCACACACCTACGTTTTTTACAAATCGACATCTATTGAGAATTTGGGACATTTACCCAAATGCTCTGATTCTGATTCTGTCCAGCCTCAACATGCACACAAGCATGGTTTTTAGTCTTATCATAGACTATCATTGCCTACTGATATTACCTCCATAGTGAAACACACACACACACACACACACACACACACATACACACATAGAGCTCTGCCTGCCCAAATATAACTCAGTAATTCTGTTTCCATGTTGACCTGCTTGTTTCTGTGGCTTTGCGTCTCCTAGCAACCAGAACCAGTGTTAAAGCAGGGATGTCAGTGGGAGTGTGTGGAGAGACACGAGAGAGAGAGTGATCCATTTAAATACAGCAAGTTCATAGTGTGCGTGAGGTTCATGGGAGAGAGACAGAAAGAATGCAAATGTTAGGGTGTATGTATGCATGTATCTGAGAGGGAAAACAAGTGGTCTGTGTGGCTGTGTATCACAGCGTGCTGTAAATGCCTTTGTCGACTTCCCTTCACCTGTTTCCCTTCAGGGAATCCCCATCATCGACATCTTAAGGGCTGTTCCAATCCTTTGTTAGGTCTTTGTTAGGTTATAGCTGTCGACTTCAGGAGCAGAACCCAGATTAAATTAGTTTATTTGATAAATTTGTGAAAACATTATTAAATTTATATTTAAGCAGGCATATACTCATATACACTCACTGTCCACTTTAATAGGAACACCTGTACATTTATGCAGGTATTTATGCTTTTTAGCACAATGCATAAAATCATGCAGATACAGGTCAGAGGAGAATGACCAGACTGGTTTGAGCTGACAGGAAGTCTAAAGTTATTCAAATAAGCACGCTTTACCACCGTGGTGAGCAGAAAAGCAGCTCAGAATGCACTACACATCAACCCTTGAGGTTTTGTATATGCTGAGATGCTTTTCTGCTCACCAAAGTTGTAAAGAGTGATTATATGAGTTACTATATCCTTCCTGGCAGCTAAAACCAATGTAGCTATTTCCTGTGACCTCTCTTATCCTCAAGGTGTTTCCACTGACAGAACTGTCGCTCACGTAATGTTTTCTGTTTTCTGCACCATACTGTGTAAGCTCTAGAGACTGTTGTGTGTGAAATTCCCAGCAGATCAACACTTTCTGAAATACTCCACACAGCCCTTCTGGTACCAACACCCATGCCACAATCAAAGTCACAGAAATCACACTTTTTCCCCCATTCTGATGTTTGATGTGAACATTACCTGAAGTTCTTGACCTGTATCTGCATGATTTTATGCATTGTGCTGCTGCCATGTGATTGAATGATGGGTAACTGCATAAATAAGCAGGTGTCCAGGTGTTCCTATTAAAGTGGACGGTGAGTGTACATCCATACATGAAATAAAATAAAGGATGTAATTGCATTACTTTATTCTGTTTGTACTGTAAGTAGCCATTTGTGTGATGTAGGTGTTATTTCCATGTAGTGAGGGAAAATGGAGTAGTCTGTGTTCAGAACAATATCGGATTGCAAATGTGGCACTGTTGTACAGGACCAGTCCAGCGTCTTTCCGATTTATTTGCCTGTAGCATATGTGTGATTAAGACATACAAGAATTTTAATGTGTTTTCCTATACTGAGAAAAGAATGGAAAACTTGGAGGTATAAGAGCAGTTGCTGAATTCGGTCAGTAAGCATTTCAAATACATAATGCAAATTAAAAACTACACCTGTTACCAGTGACAGCTGGTCATGATATTAGTTGGGAAGTCTCAGTCTAATATCTATCAATAGTTCAACAATGAATTTATTAGGGCTGAGCAATGCATTGTATCCATGTTTTATCGATGGAATAATAAGGATGTTGTGGGGCAAACTATCACACACACACGTGAAGGAAGACAGGCAGCTACATTTCTAATTTTGTACAGCTACATTGATGATTTCTAAAGTCTGTAAAGCTTTACTGGGTTACCAATACCAAACATGCTAAAAATTTATAACTCATTCATTAAAACCGAAAAACACTACATTTGCAGTTCTGCTGTCTGTACTTTGTCTGTGAACTTGTACTTTCATTTGTGTCTATATTAGTTTGAATACATTAGAGGTATATTCGACTGTCACATATAGGCTGCATGAGTCTAAAGTCTGAGCTGGAAACAAATCCCTCCTGCCTCCTTTCTGCATAGACTATATGGGCAAAAGTTTGTGGACACCTGACCGTCACACCCATATGTGCTTTTTCACATCCCATGTGTTCAGTGGGGTTAAGGTTAGGGTTCTGTGCAGGCCATTCAATTTCGTCCACTCCAATCTTGGCAAATCCCGTCTTCATGGTCCTCTTATTGTGCATTAGGACATTGTAATGCTGGAACATGTTTGGACCCCTTAGTTTCAGTGAAGGGAAACTGTAATGCTACAGCATACAAAGACATTCTGTACAACTGTAGGCTTCCAAATTTGAGGAAGGACCACATATGGGTGTGATGGTGAGGTGTCCAAAAACTTGTTCATATAGTGTACTATTCTGTGTATTTTTCTTACAATAATCGATGATGTTACACTTCATCTCTGGACACTTACAAGTCCAAAATAATCTGCTTTAAGACTTTTGTTAACAACAAATAATCTGATGTGGATGCCAAAAATTAACCTTATATTGATGTCTTTTTATCTTTGAAAGTCAGAGGGGGCTTATTCCTGCTAGTCCATTTATACCAGCTCCTCTTGCCTGTTGTTTTAATTTGAGCTCCACTGACTACACTGGAATCACACATTTGTGATTGGGATTACAGTGATTACAGATTTGGAGTTTAATTTACAAATGTCTTTTACTGACAAGTTCCTGAAAACATTCTAGAGAAATTTGTGTTTTGTTAATAAACATTTATTAATAGTATTCAACAACTGCTTTAGACTTCGTGAGAAAAGAACAGTGAAAAGAACAAACTCAGCAACGCACCACTTAAAAAAAAAATGGCAGCGAGCGAGAGAGAGAGAGAGAGAGAGAGAGAGAGAGAGAGAGGAAACAGGGCTCAGATGTGCTTCATTAGTCATTACTCTTCATAGCTTATCCCCTAACACCTCTCAGTCGGATGCTAAACCACACCCCCACCTGCTACAAGTGAGTTCTGAGTTAAGAGGTTTTCTGGTCTTTTCTCAGTACAGGAAAATGTTTCAAAGTTGTGGTCCATGATCATACTGTACGTACACTACAGATGCAGTAGATAGAAATTAAGTTGGAGTTAAGTTATACATTGTTTTTTTTTTTTTGTTTGTTTTGTTTTTTAGCAAAGTCAGAAGGTCAGTGCTACAAATCAATGACTGGAATTTAGATACTGAGGAAATTCAGGTTTATTACTAAACTGAAAATAGCAGACACACTTGATCAATAAGTACAGCACCACACATTATAGAGAATATGATAACTTCATTTTAGGAAGTGTGCTTGCCACCAGATGTCTTCCAGATTCCAAAACATAGCATAAAACGCCACCATCCCAAAAGATTTAGCCTCAAGATACAGTAATTATCCAAAACAATCATGATTACAACAAAACACTTTCGCTAGAACTTGAAGTAGCTCTCCCACCTGGCTTGCCTCAGGAACCCGTTGGCTTACACAGTCAGACCATTTGATCAGATAGTATGCACAAATAAGTGATTAATAACAATATCTAAAAGTCTGTCTTATTCTTTCTTTTAGTTATATTCATGGCCTCGCCATTATGTCTTTTCTTCCTCATTCCGTTTCTGAATTTGTGACACTTTTGTGATCCATAAATGTTTCCCTCTGCATGTTCACTATCATTAATTCTCTTCTTTGCTTCTGTGCTCCCACCATCTTTCTTCCTCTCTTTCTCTTGCCCTCTCTAACTTCTCTTTCTTGCTCTGACTATCTCTTACCCTGTGTCTTTATGTCTTTGCCTATGTTTTTCTCTCTGTCTCTTTCTCATTTTCTGTCTTTCTCTTTGCCTGTCTCCTGCCATTTCCTCTCTGGCATTCTCTAATGGTTGTTCTTTTCTCTTGCCTTTCTCTCTCCTCATTCTTCATTGGACATTTTTCTCTCTCTGGCCTGTCTTCCCCTCTCTTCATTTCATCCTATATGTCCATCTATCTGTTTCTGGGTTTATATTTTTGCCTGTCCCCCTTCTTGTTTCTTATTTTTCCTGGATTGTCTCTCCATCTCTTCTTTTGCTTTTTACTCTTCCATCTGTCTTTCTCCATCTTTACCTATTTGTCTTTGTCTTCTTCTCCATTTGTCTATCTCTGTCCTGCTCTCTCTTTCTTTGCTGGTCTATCCCCCCCCCCCCATCATCTCCCATTCCATTTGCCTATGTCTTTCTATTTGTCTCTCTCTCTCTCTCTCGGGGAAGAGTAGATGCAGAGCGTGATGTATGAGCTCATGTCTGAGCTGAATGACCGCAGTGAGGATCTGGAGCGCCAGATGTTGAGCCTGGAGCAGCGAGTCGAGCAGCTCACGGCAGGTTTCAGTGCTCTGCCTGCTCACCTCTCAGCCACGCTAAATGCACAGCACGCTGCGCTCATCCGCTTGCTGCAGGAGCGAGATGCCAAGACCCCCAGCCCCATCGTGCCCGCCCTCATCACACCCACGCCCAGTGCCAACAACCAGGCCTCAGAGGAGAGCCCCAACACCAGTACATCCAACTGCTGAGAAACAGAGGCTCTGCCAAGCTGAAGAAGGAAAGTGTGGCTGAGAAAGGTGTGGAGACTGAAAGATAGGGAGGAATCGGGTTCAGAGGAGTTTGGGAATAAAGTAACAAGTTGCACACAGATAAGAAGCTGATGATGAGGGAGGTGGAGAGTGTGAGCAAGATAAGAGAGAGTAATTAAATGAGAAGCAAAATACTTTAATGGAATCTGCACTAATTGGAGGAAAAAGTGTCTCTCCCTCCATCAGGAAATTAATCACCATGGCTTAGGACACAATTTCTACCTGACTGCTAACCACATATTAATAAGCAACCCTTTAACAAGAACTCTAGTCACTACCAAGACTAATGGCAAGACATAAACACAGAGGCACATGCCAGGCCTGCCGTTACGATCCATTCACAGGACACGGAATTAAGACCCAGCGCAACACTGTGTCAGAGGCACACACAAACACACACACACACAGACAACCAACAATGCACTAAATTCACACCACTGAACACTGCCAGATGGACCATTTTTTCAAGGAGAATTCGCTCACTTCTGCACGGAATGAGAACTGCCATATTTCGTGGAATACACACGAAAGCCTATTCACACTGTTATCATGAATGTCTGCATTTGAAAACACATGCACTCTTTTGCTCTTAATCTCTGTCTTGCACACACAAACATTCTTTCTCTGAATATCTGCTACCAAAGTGCTGTCTATAAGGCAACAGGAATAAAGGAAGTGGTCAGTGGTATACATATACAAGTCCTCAAAACCTCATAATGTTACCATGGGGAAAGGAGAAATAATTATAGAATCCAAACGGTGTCTTTAACAACCTGAAAGATGAGACAGCCATTTGCAGCAAGGGGAAACCGAAGCCAGTCAATACACACACACACACACACACACATATACACACACACACAACTAAACAGCTGCTCACAAGGGAATAAACTGTAGAGTTGAGAATTAGTCTTTCTGTGAGTGTAACTGAACCTGTGCTAATGGTGTGTGTTGGGAATAAGAGACTCTTTCCTGCTGACCCTCATTTCTACAGAGACCATTCTTTCTGAAAACTGTCTCATAGTGACATCCTGTGGCCGGAATACTGAGTTACATCTGCTTGGAATTATTGAAAATGATGCTGTTAACTGAAACTAGCTTTGTATTGCTGTTTTTTTTAATTAATTTATTTCATTATTTATTGTTTGTTTATTTATTTATTTTTTACCATTAACAATTACTAACGCAGTTATAGCGAATATTTACTACTAATATACTATGGCATCCTTCTCATTCATCATGACAGTTAATGGTCGCTGTATTAATACCGACTTTAATAATATTAACTATTGCTAAGGGATGTTCGGTTTGAGGTTGAAATTATTTTGTAATTTTATTTTACCAGAGAGAATTAATAAAGTATATATCTATATAACGTCTCAGTGGCTATGTTGCAGTCTCTTTCTCTTCTGTCATTATTACGAGTGTGACTATGTTTTTACAGTGCCGTGAAAAAGTGTTTGCCCCCGTCTGAATTCCTGGCTTTGTGCAAACAGTGATATCAAACACTAAATGACATTGCAGCTTAAAGGAAAACCTGATAATGCATAAAAGGGACCCTGAGGGAACAAAAAAACACAATGTTTACGTATTTATTAAGACAAGATATTCAACACCCAGTCACCCTGTGTGAAGTGATTGCCCCTTCCTTTCAATAGCTGGTTACACCCCTTTTAGCAGCAATAACTGCAACCAAATGCTTTCTGTAGTTGTTAATTAGTGTCTCACAACACCATGGAGGAATTTTGGCCCACTCCTTGCAGAACTGCTTCAGCTCAGTGACATTTGTTTGCCTTTGAGCATGAACTGCACTTTTCAGGTCCTGCCTCACCAATTCAGTAGGATTTATGTCTGGTCTTTGACTAGGCCATTTCAAAACTTTATCCCCAAACCATCACACTACCACCACCATGCGTCACAGTTGGTATGAGGTTCTTACTCTGAAAAGCAGTGTTAGATTTTCACTAGACATAACGGGCCCCATGCCAGCCAAAAAGTGCTGCTTTAGATTCATCTGTCCATTACACATTGTTCCAGAACTCAGGAGGATAGTCTACTTGGCTTCTTGGCGAACTTGAGAAGAGCATTTATATTCTTCTTGGTTAGCAGTGGTTTCTACCGTGCTATTCTGCCATGGATCCCATTCTTGCCCAATGTTTTTCTGATGGTTGAGCCATGAACACTGACCTTAGCTGAGGCAAGTGAGGCCTGCAGTTCTTTAGATATTGTTCCTGGGTTCTTTGTCACTTCCTGATTTTCGGAAGATTGACTATTGTTCCAAACTTGGACAGTATGGCTCTGATTGTATCTCGGTGGAGCCCTAGAGCCTTGGAAAAGACTTTGTAGCCTTTTCAGATTGACAGGCATCCACAACCTTTTTCTGAGGTCTTCAGGCATCATTCTTCTCTGTGGCATGATGTGCCTGACTGGACAACCTGTGTGCTGCCAAGCTGACTCTGATTTAATGGCCCAAAGATAGATTGAGATTGTGAAAGGTAGTCATTAACTGAAGTACTCATACTGGTTACTGATCCCTGAATAACTGATAAACTCTTCAGTTTGGTTGTATTATCTGCACCACAGACATTAAAGTACCACCAAACTTTTGTGTCAATTTTCCTGCCAGACTCTAGTGTGATGCTCTGGGCAATGTTCTGCTGGGAATCCTTGGGTCCTGGCATTCATGTGGATGTTACTTTGACACGTACCACCTGTCTAAACATTGTGGCAAACCAAGTACACCCCTTCATGGCAACGGCATTCCTGGTATGGCCTCTTTCGGCAGGGTCCAACATCCTGCTGCAAAAATTGTTCAGGAATGGTTTGAGGAACATGACAAAGGGTTGAAGGTGTTGACTTGGCCTCCAAATTCCCCAGATCTCAATCTAAATTTTAAAGGACTGTGTACGAAATTGTGTTTATTTAGAAGAAAGAACCACAAACTTGGAGGAAGTTGTCTTTTTACTTGACAGACTTTTTTGTTGATCGCCTTCAAGGCTATCAATGCAGCATAACAGATGCCAGTCCAGTGCACTCAGTACAGCAATCAGGCCCCCATGTGTTATGGCATATGGACTTGCCATAAGGCTCAAGTTTCTCATACGAGTCCACGATTGGGGGCTTGCTTGCTGGAGTTCAACTCCTTCAGGATCAATCATTTTGATTATCATTCATCTACGCACCCTCTTTGAATGGCACACAGATGTAACCATTGATCGCCTTGAAGGTGACCACTACCTTCTATTTCTCCTTCAACAAAAGAAACAATAACTTCAACCAAATCCTCAACATCTCTCTGATTTTAACACACAAATGTTATATGTACTACTTTGTCACAGTGTTATGAATTTATTCTTGAAATATTACGACTTAGTTCTTGAAATCTTGTAGTTTCTTGTCTTTTTTAAACAGTGGCCCTAAAACATGATTGTGAATAATGTAAAAGTACTGGGTTTCACAAAATTTTCCGGATGCGATTCCCTAGCCTAATAACTAGAATGAGGATGTATTTTTGATAGAGACTACAAAGCACTTCTATCGCACAATCCCTCTCTGACCTTTAGTTTTTTTTCAAATATAATCTTTAAAATATTGTTTTACAGACTGTTTAAGTGATCTCTACTCCTACATTTTTATTTACAGAATATTCTACTGTATATCCTGATGCACAATTCTGCTCCATTTATCAGTCTGCCTTACAAGTCTCGCTATTCATGTACAATCACAATTTGACAAGGCGTCTTCCAAATACATTCCTCCATCAACTTGGAATGAACTCTAGTCTCCATCATTGAACAGTTGATAATTTCAATTTCAAGTTTTAAAAATAGACTAAATTAAAACCTTATCAACCAGATAAGGTTCCCTTTTGAATCTGGTTCCTCTTAAAGTCTCTTCCTCATATCGTCTCAGGGAGTTTTTCCTTGCCATCGTCACCTCTGGCTTGCTCATTAGGAATAAATTTATAAATTTAAAATTTATATCCAGAATTTATATAGTTCTGTAAAGCTGCTTTGTGACAATGTCCAGTGTTAAAAGTGGTATACAAATAAACTGAATTGAACTGAGGACATCAAAGACTACAAAACCATGGCAAAAACATTTGCAAAAACATTTAAAATGTTTTCACAACCCTGGTCCTAAGGCAGCCCTGTATTTCACATTAATGTTTTCTTGCTGTAAAAACATTAAATTAGGTATGGAAAAATTTTGATTGGTCTAGTCATCCTGAGCTATCTAGATTATCCCTGGTTGTATATTTAGATAACAAAAGAAGCAACATAATGAAAAAAACTTTATTTAAAGGATTTAAACTGAGAAACAGGTTTGGCAGTCATGAGTTACAATGAGGCCTTAATCCAACACACTACAGCCAGATTTTAGCTCCATGCTGAGGCCTTTTTCCCCCCTACATGACCTTTAACTTGACTTGGGGTGTGGGTTCATCCTGGGTACTGTAAAGCCTTTGGCCAATCCCATTTCTCTGCTTTCGTCTCCCATATCCTTTGCAAGCAGGTCAGTGAGAGACTAATGCTGCTTTCTCCTGAAAGAGCATCCTGCAGACAGAGACATGTTTATTAAGATCCATATTCAAATCCATATTCATTTACAAACAAGGGGAAGCTGAAAATCAGAGTTAGCATTAAACATAAAGCATCATGCAACAAGCAAATCACTGTTTTTACCAGGGGAACTAGGTGGGTGTCTCAAATATGCATATTTACAGATTCTTGATGAGGATTCAGGATTTCTTGAGGGTAAAATTGTAGCAATGAAATTATTAAGGATTTCAGCATAGGATTCAACAGTTCAAGTATTTTACTCACATTTACACCTAGGAATAGAAAAAGCACTTGCACCCATGTTTCATGTAATAAAGTTCAGTATTTATTTACGTCTTCATTAAATAGAAAGGGTCTATTGTGAAAGATCAGGGCATGTTTTTCATGTAAGTTTATGAGAAATGGCCACAAGGCAGGCAAAAGACCTTTTCACACGATCACGACAGAGGTCCTCCACGAACAATTAAGTTGCAGTTTGGGGGAGCAAGTGAGGCATATTAAAGATAACATGGAGTGACAATGGAAAAAAAAAATTAGTGGGTAGATTTAAGGAAATTTACAACATGAATAGAAAAGTATTTAATATTCTAATATTCCAAGGTAACCATATAACACAACAACATGGCTACTTTGGGACATTTACCATTACACAATGTGGCATCGCACATTAACTGTGGCTACAGAGAGTCAAGTCACATAAGCAGCTCTCTTCTCTTGATATTCTGCTTCCAAAGCTACAGCAAAGGCAAACCAACTTCCTCGTCACCAGCATTAAACCAATCTTGATACCACAGTGCTGCTGAAAGCTTGATTCTGATTAGACAAGGGTTGTTGATTTTCCTGTAACTTTGATAGTAGGGACTGCTGTGAGGTTTATATTAATGAGTTTAAGACATTACTGTTTCTCTAGTTACACAGGGACTTGTATGGCAGACGCTCCACAAACAGATTACAAAACATGTAGCTGTTGATGTGGTGAAGTTTTCTTTGAGATGTTTAATTAGAATATTTGTAAGGAGTCTCCACTGTCAGAGCTTTGTAACAACAGTCAGCCGTTCAGCTGTACTTTTTCTGATACCAAGAGCTTTGCAGTTTGTTGGTAACATGACAAACTGTATTTTTTGTCTCATTAACTTCAAGAGGAAAAAAAAAAAATTCTGAGGTGAGGGAATGACTGCTTAAAACTGCTTCAACGTAAGTAATAACAGTAACTAAATTGTTTAGTTACAACATTAAATGTAACTAAAACCTGATTTTAAAAAAAAAGAAAAGCAAAGAAAAGGAGTATGACATCAATATTAAATTTTAAAAAAATGTAATAATTGGCAAATTGCTGTGGTATAAGAGGAATAAAACACTTAAGGATGTGGGAAACTTTAATAACCTTTTGTTAATAAATTTAATATCTGGCAAGTTCTTATTCTGTTAAGAAAACGCCCAGTGAGAAAGCACTAACTTTAAACAGCACTACACCATACATGTAGGCTAGAGAATGTCACAGCAGCACAAATTCTCAAACTGTACTAGCACAAGAAATGGAAAAAGATGGGAGTAAACAAAACAGCAACTGCCATGAGGACCACTTTGCACCTTCCACAGCCTGGCAATCTAACCTTCCAGACAAGATTGAAGCATTACGAGTTCCACAGCTGGAATTCAGTCAAAGATTGTAAACAGGGGTAAATGGAGCTCGATTTTTTTTTTGATGCTACAACGCACTCACTACATACACAGTGCATCTGGTGCCAACATCACAAATTCTTTTGCCTTTTGTCATGAACTCTGAACGTGAAGCTCTCCAGGCATCTGTCTATGACAAGGCTTGCAAACAAACCTGTCAAACATATTTAGTAGACTATTTGCTAGCTAGGTAAACTAAAATAAGCAAAGTGACAAATGACAAAAGAACTCAGCCAAGAAAAACCATCGCCACACAGTCACCAATATACTTTTATCACGGAACTGTTTGTGAAGATACCCATCACCAACAGGGGCTAAAAAGTGCTATGAGCAGAGCTGCAGTCAGGACACTGCAGTGTCGCCAGGTCCGCATTTTGATGCAGCTGTTATGTTTCAGCATGCGATATACATATGTTGAAGTGCTGTACCTTCTGTAAGGCGTGCTTTTCCTCCAGTGGGCTGGCACAGCACTGTGGAGCATCCTACGCACAACACCACTGTCTGAGCATGGCTGAACACTGTGGTGATCTTATAGCAACCTGCAGGCACAGAGGACAAAGGAGATTTAACACAGAATACGAGCCAAATAAACTGGCACGTATTCATCCCGGGTGGGCCACGCATGGGTGAACTTCAAAAGGGTCTTTTCCACATGCTGCTTCAAAATAATTGCGTGTTCAGCTGGTTAATGTTACCTGGACATTTGACGTCCATGAAGTAAGAGTTTGGGCTCTGGACAAGCCGCTTCTTCTTGTGTCGCCTCCTCTCCTCCTCTGCAGTCGGGTGCAGCAAGTCTTTCGCCAACTATGAAATAAAAATAACAGAAGACATTAATTAATCACAGCTGCGCAGCTTTACCAGATCCATCCAATTCTTTTCTTAATATTGCTTACGCTATTTATGCTCTGCCAACCCAAGTTGCATTCTTTGAATAGGTCAATAAATAAAAAGAGTGTGCAACCGTGCTGTTGCGGTTATACTGTGCAAGTATAACCTGTGTGTGGGGAAAGCCGTGCAAGGCAGTTTCCTAAAACCACTTATCTTCTCAGGAGTAGGAATGTAAGCAAATACAAATACATTACTCAGACTGAACAAATAAACTTGTTCTAAACAGACAAATACAGAGCGCAATATATATTTTTCCCCACAGGACATCTGTCTGAGACTAGAGTCACGGAACAAAATGCAAAAAAAAACCCACCACACCACACCCCTCAAGCTGGCACAAGGCCTTTCATGTGGGCATAAGCGGTCAGATACGAAGCTCACAGGACAAAGACCATGGTATTTTACACAAGCATGGGGACTGTACAATGCATTTACAGCACTTTTTTCTCATCCAGACTGTAGTGGTTTAAAGCAGGCTACTAGTTTGCTTATAGCTTTTTGGAAAAGAACCAACTAAATTGGTCTCTGTTTGAGACCTCTTATAAACTGGAAGGATGAGGAACTGTCAGAATTCTGCATTTATATATTTTTTGTTATGATATACATTATTATTAGTGTATCATTCTGATGTAGCTATATTATTTTCTGTATGGTAATTTAGCATTTTCTGTAACTTTATGAAAATTTAACACTGTTTAGGTGGAGACTTGAAATAAGCCCTCACGGGTATTTGCTTCTCCCTGCACTATATATCTGCATTCTTACAACTTTCCTTTTAGTGTATTTTTAATCAAAGCAAAATAATAAAAAATAAACCAAAATTCACAGATAGTACTGGCAATTTCCAGCTGTTTCAGAGAATAGTTGTAGGGTTAATTAAATTATCCAAAAAAAAAAAAGCCAAAGCTGAAGGTGGGGATGACTCCATAAGCAATGAGGAATGAAATTTGTGCAGGAAGCAGATGGATGTGGTGGGCTGTGTGATTGACCTGTCAGGGAGCACCTTTTCCCTGGGAAGAACTCACTAGGAACTCTGTGCTACAATGATCTGAGGGAACTCGGGGCCCAGATTCAGGTGATCAGGTCTAATCTCAGCTAACCTGCTAATTAATAGCTATACTGCGATTAGTTCAACAGTTATAACGCTAGCTATCTGAAATTTCATGAATAAAGGCACACACAAGGCACCTTTTTCGTGTTTCCTTGTTGCGTTAACTCAATTAGGAAACAGATAAGATAACGGTAGTGGCTGACTCGTTACTCCTGCTGACTTGGCGTTATGATAGCAGCTAATCAGCTGTGGCCTCCACACTACTCTTCCTCCCGCTAACACAAAGCGATGCACGGTTTAAGCGACTCAACGCATCTTCTGTGGACGGTCTGAATACTACAGCGAATATTTTAACAGCAATTAAATAACTAATATATCGTTAGCACAGGCGCACGCGCACGCACAAAACCGTGTGAATTTCTCTGCCATGCGTTTAGCGCTCATGAACGCAGCCATGTTGTCGCTCGTCAACTTCCGAGACTGTTAACTTCAAATTAAACCTAAATTCCTCCATCACAGCTAAGGCAGAGTTCATGTCGGAGATAAAACTGCACTACATTCACCCATCCGACTGAATAAACCTAACCGTAAAGATTTTTTAAACTTTAAATTGATGCCATGGCTTAATTTCGTACTTACAGGCATGTTGTTGGCGTATGAGGCCGCGGTGAAAAAGGGGGGGCCAGGCGGAAACACGTGACTCATATCGACGGGGCTTTTGTGCAGGGGCAGGAAGTGCTCCTGCGGCCATTTTCATATTAAAAGTCCCTAAACGTGTAATAAAGCGCAAACACCATTACAGCAGCACCGGTGTAAAGACTTAGGGGTAAATAAAAAGAGGAGGGAAGATTTTCGTTTCCTTTCATTATTTTTTTAAATAACTAGAAACTCGCTTTAGCAGGACAGATTAATTTAAAGTGCAACTTTAAATCGCCGGAAATTTCAATGAAGTATTGTGCATGAATTTCGCATGTCTGCATTTAGCTCTCTGAATGTAGTGTATTAAAGCTCAAATGAAATTATTACAGTATGGGTATACAGATTTATATTGGTAAATAAAAAGGAGGTCGAATATAAATCTTCATTTTTCTGGGTAGATTTACTTTTTAGGAAACTAAACACATTTTAGCAGGAATGACTGTTTAGTGAAGTACACTCAGTGCTTATCCAGTCCAATGACTTTATACAACAGTGGGCGTCGCAACCATAGACATGTAACAAAGTGACGTCTAAATGTCTGTGCTGCCCTCTGGTGGCTGGCTGCAGTACAAACCCCGCCCATTCCCATAATAGGCAAAGGGGAAAGCTTTTATTTTAAGTTACCGCTACACAAATTATTTGAGGGTATATTGTTGTCATTTTTACAAGTTAATCTCACCCCCATTTGATATCTCTCCCAATATTTTTCCTTATGATAAATTTGATGTGATGATACACACAAAACTAATTGACAGTTTTGGACATGACAGTCCAGCCTCATGAACACACTGCACTTTCCAGCATGCACCTGAAGATCCAAGCTAGCTCCATCCATCCATCCATTTTCTGTACCGCTTATCTTAGACAGGGTCGCGGGTGAGCCTGGAGCCTATCCCAGGGAACTTGGGTCACAAGGCAGGAGACACCCTGGATGGGGTGCCAGGGCACAATCGCACACATATTCACACACCCCGGACAATTTGGAAATGCCAGTCAGCCTACAACGAATGTCTCTGGACTGAGGAGGAAACCGGAGTACCCGGCGGAAGCATGAGGAGAACATGCAAACACCACACACACAGGGAGGAGGCAGGATTCGAACCGCCAATCCCGGAGGTGCGAGGCAAACATGCTAACCACTAAGCCCCTCCAAACTAGCTCATTGTACTGATATTATAACTAGCAAAGCAACATGAGGAAAAGAAGTGATGACATAAACCAAGACTAACACTTCCTAAATATAATAAGCTACAACTGACTGTATGACCTTATTGAACATTTGAAATATCTTGGTAAGGTTTGCAGGTCGCTCCTTCTTTTTAAAACAAACTGCACTGCCAGAATGAGTGGAGAAGAAAATAGAGCACATGTCCATTCAGATGTGTAACTTCCTGCAGGTGTCAGAGCCAGATGATTATCATGGAGAGCAGTGATTTTTTCCTCAAAAGTAGGTTGTGTTGAGTGTAAAGGATATATCTCCTTTCTTCTAAAGTAAGTAAGGCTTGCTGGGAAAATGTTTAGTGATACAGACAGTTACTACAGTGACAAACAGCCTATCACAGAGCGTGAACATGTCTTTGATTTTTAAAACATATTTTACAGTTAGTTCTAGTACTTTGTGAACTAATTTTTTGGAGTAAAATGCAAAATAACACGTATGGGGTCAAAGCAAACTACACTGATGTTCATTAAAACGTGTGTCTGAAGCACCTGGAACTTCTTATTAAAGCATCAAATTTTGCCCTACCACTTTTGGAGTAGTGATGCCACCCCTGGCTACTATACTTTACTCAAGGTTTACTTTACTTTGATTAAAATGATAGATAAAGTCAGCTAGCTAGCAACTAGTAGCTCAGTCAGTCATGATTCAAAGCTCTAAAATCTTTTCCTGACAACGCTAAAATCAATATACCTGTGAAAATTATACAACTAGAGTTTGTCATTTTACATATTAATTAATGATGCTGTACTTGCCACTTTGAGTTAGCTAATGCACCATCACGCATTATATAGTGCAAGCTCACATAGTGTTCATCACTAATATGGGCAAATGAGAGGTGGACCTGTTGGGTGCGTCTTAATCAGCTCCCTAGCTTCCTAGGTCATGAATCAGTATATCATGTACATGAGTTCGGTTACTGGTAAGGACCCTGGCTCACTACATATTGGGACAGTGATGACTCAATTTCCTGTGACATGACTACGTACTCACACTGTGAAACGTCACCACTGGCATTTATCAACAATAGGCAGGACCGATATCTTTGTCATATATTTGTTAGCTTAATCACATGGTTTCTGTCATGGTACTTCAAGCAGGATCGTAAGCTAGCTATTGGATTTTTTAAAATCATTAAATCATTTAAAAGTCGTTAGACTCAAACAAACCATATACAGGACGTCAAATAAAGTTAAAAAATCAATAAAGTAAGTAATCATCTGACAACAATAACAAGCTATTTACATTTGTAGATGAAGTTGGCTGAGAGTTCGTCTGCCATTTGTCTTTTGCTGAGAGCCTTCAGTAAGGGAACATAGTGAGCAGCGATGCTCCCTGGTTTTTGTGGTGCATTGTGGGAATTTTTAGGGAGCGATCCTTCCAGTGCCTTGGAAGGATTTTGCGATTGAGAAAGTATTTAAAATGGCCGACTCCCTGATCAGTGGCCTCACTACTGAACTAAGGAACTGTTTGAGACGCACCCATTGTCTCTACTGCACAAATAGACTTCAAAAACGCACAATAGGGAGTTTATGGTGCCATACTGTCCACTTCATATATATACATATATATATATATATATATATATATATATATATATATATATATATATATATATTTTTTTTTTTTTCCTTTCATATCCCAGCTTGCTAGGAAGCTGGGGTCAGATTGCAGGATCACCCATGATACAGCACCCCTGGAGCAGATGTGGTTCAGGGCCTTGCTCAAGAGCCCAACAGCAACAGCCTGACAGTGCGCTCTCTCTCTCTCTCTCTCTCTCACACACACTCTCTCTCACACACTCACTATACATACATTCTATATATATATATAGAGAGAGAGAGAGAGAGAGAGAGAGAGTCATAGAACCAGACCTATAAATTTGTTCACCTTGACTTAAAGATGGCCGCAGTTTAGTTAGGTGACCATCATATTCATCCTCTTTATAAGCTGTTTAATGATTAGCGCTCATTTTAAATTTGGCAGCTAAAACATGTCTAGCGTTACGACATACTGCTCTTCCCTGCCAGAGCTCCAGCCAGGCCGCGTGTTTTGTACTGCGCATGCGTAATACGGACTCGCGGTTACTATGGGAGGAAATGGCGGCCCCTGGTGTTACATTCTTTCACAGTCGACTCTGTGCTCTTTCACTCCCTCTAATGGAGCTCGTGCCTCTCCCTCTCTACGTAAGCCTCCGGGAACTCGGTAAAGGAAAAGTTTGGGGAGAAAAACGCTGGTGTTGTACGTGTATGGATGGATATGGCCTCGAGTTGAAGAAGAAAAAGTGGCGAAATGCCGAGGAATCCTGACGAAAACTAAACCACAAGTGGAGCAGGCAGCGAGTGTGTAATTTTCTGTTTCGTTTAATGCGAAGTTTTAGCTGGAGGAACAGGAGCAAGGAAGAGAAACGGAATTTACCGGTGACATTTTTTCTCTACAAGCAAAGGACATAACATTAAATGGACGTTAAGCTGATCTCAGGTTAAGCGCGTGCGTGTTGAGTGAGAAAAGAGACGAGCCGAAAAAAGTTTAAACTCCACAAATAATCTGGACAAAGAACTATGGCAAAGAAATACGACTTCCTCTTTAAATTGCTGCTTATTGGTGATAGCGGGGTGGGAAAAACATGTCTGATCATCCGCTTTGCAGAGGATAACTTTAATTCAACATACATATCAACTATCGGTAAGTAGAGAAAGTGAAGATGTGGCCGTATTCAGGCTAGAGATCGGTGATGTTAGTGAGGTTAAACGCAGTGTGGTAAAACGAGTCTTTTCGGGCTGTTCACTATCCGGTTTAATGGTCGTGTCAGCACTAGTCCTGTCACCTCATTATATCATTCCTTATTGTCAGAGCTGCGAGGCGGAGCGCGCGCCTGCTGTTTGGCTTCTTCTCTCCATAGCACACATCTCATTCTCCTCTGCTTCACTTTTCTTTCACTTTACTTTGTGTTTACAAAATAGAGAACGCATTCCTTACAAAACTAACTCCTGCTCCTTGAGCTCTTCGTAGTTTCTCTCTCTCACGCGCACACGCAGACAAGGACAGATGGATGGATTTATTTTATTGCCATTTGGTATCATGTACAATATAGTACAAAGTGCTATTTTTTTTAGTTTTTAGTTGAACATACAGTAAGCAGTGTTTTGGTGTCCATTTTCTTCCTCTCTCTCAAATGCTATATAAGTCTTTATTTTCTTTTCCCAACAAAGCTGACATTGCTGTCAGTACAACTCATCAGCCTATTCACTTCATCTCTTTGCAGCTAGTAGGAAAAATATTTAGGACAAACATAGTTAACAGAGGTATTAGAACAAAAGATGACATGAAAACTAAAGAGCATCCTTCCATTATACAGCCCCCCCCCCCACACACACACACACAGTTGTTTTTGCTATACAGAGAAGAGATTTGGTTTTGAGATCAGAAGATGAATATTCATCTTGTCAGCCATTTTGTTGTTAAAAAGGATAAACCATCATGAAGACCACAGAGCTGTCTATAGGAGAAAAGCAACCCATTTTGATGTTGAGAAAACAGTTTTGATATTGGCAAATCAATCAGAGCCATTGCACAAGCATTGGACATAGCCAATACAACAATTTGGAATGTCCTGAAAAAGAAAATACACCAGTGGTTTCTAACAACCCAACACTGAACAGGTCAGCCAAGGAAAACAGCGGCAGTTGATGACGAACATTGTAAGAGCTGTGAAGAAAAACTTAAAAACAACAGTCAGTTACCACCAACAACCTCCAGAGGGCAGGGGTGAAGGTGTCACAATTGAGGAAGACTTTGGGAGCAGAAATATAGAGGCCATACCACAAGCTGCAAACCACTCATCAGCAGTAAGAATCAGAAGGCCAGATTGGAATTCACAAAGAAATAAAGAGATGAGCCACAAAAGTTCTGGAGCCAAGATTAACCTCTACGAAAGTGATGGAAATGCCAAAGTCTGGAGAAAGAAAGGATCTGCACATCGTCATCTCATCGGTCAAGCGCGGTAGAGGTAGCGTCATGGCTTGGGCTTGCGTGGCTGCTTCTCAAACAGGCTCACTAATCTTTATTGATGATGTAACTCATGATGGTAGCAGCAGAATGAATTCAGAAATAAGTCTACAGGAGCATTTTGTCTGCCAGTTTACAGAGAAATGAATCCAATCTAATTGGGAGGAACTTCATCATGCAAGACAATGACCCAGAACACACTGCCAACACAGCACAGGACTTCATCGGGGGGAAAAGTAGACGGTTTTAGACTGGCTAAGTCAATAACCAGACCTTAACTGCTTGAGCTGTTGAGCTGCATTTCACCACCTGAAGAGGAGACTGAAGGGAGAAACCCCCAAAACAAACAACAACTGAAAGAAGCTGAAGTATTCAAGTCTAGAAAAGAAGAATGCAACAGTTTGGTGGTGTCAGTGGGTCACTGGCTTGATGCGATTATACCAAGCAAGGGACATGAAACCAAATATTAAGTGTTATTTACCTTAATTTACTTTAAGTCTATCTGTTCCTATACTTTTGCTCACCTAAAAATGTCAGTGTTTAATGTTAAGTCAAGATTCTGGGTGTGTTTCTTATTCTGCTGTTTTCTCACCATATTTATTCAAATGTCAAAAAGACCCTTTCCTTTCCTCCCATTTCCTTTTGGTTCCTCTCCTCTTTTGAGTTTTTGCCTCCTATCCCACAGGAAGTTTCTTGGAAAACCGCCATGACACAAATGAACAAATTACACGAGTGTAGTTATCAGAACATCAAAAAAGTTCTCTGGGTAAAGATCTTATCTGCTGCTCAGCTTCACTTCCTTTTGACTGTTGAAATGCCTGTCTTTGCCTGTGTTTGGGATTTAATTCACAGCACATCCTTCCTTTCCGTTAACCCTTCCTGTCTGTCTCTCTCTGACTTGCTCACTCCCTCTCCTAACAGGTATTGACTTTAAAGTGAAGACCATTGAAGTCGAAGGGAAGAAAGTCAAGTTGCAAGTCTGGTAAGATGGACCTTCCTTGGTTTATTCTTCAAATCAACACTGAGAGCAATGTTTCTAAGCAGTTTTGTGAAGTGAAGAAAACATGGAAAGTCACAAATACCATCTGAAAATAACACTGAGACCTTTTTTTCAGAAAGCAGCATGCATTTGGAGTTAGGGTGGTTTGAAGTCCTGGCTTCAATTCAGCCGTAAAGTTTGACAGACAAATAAACCTTTCTGAGAAAAAAAGCTTTTTCCAGCTCAATAATATTGCCAAGTTACAATCTTTTTCTTAGATAGAGATCCGGAAATAGTTCTACATACTTTCATCACTTCACATCTTGAATATTGCAATTGTTTAAATGTTGGTGTCTGTCAGTCATCCCTGGCTCACCTGCAGCTAGTTCAACATGCAGCTGCTAAGCTCCTGCCTGACATTAAGCAGGCAGCATTTCTACCTATACTGGCCCCTCTTCAATGGTTTCATGTTGATTACAATATTTACTTTAAGATTTAGTCCTTTAAACAGTTCATCCTAAACCATTTCACAGTCTATTTTTAAAATAAGAGTGATCATGCTTTCCCATCATCATTGCTCGAAGCTGTCGAATAGTTTACAATAGGTCTTTCTACACATCAACATGTCTAAAGATCCATTCTTTTTTCTTTGGCATATAAATCTGCATAAGCTGCATTGCCATTTACTGTGCATCGTGTTTTTTTGCACATTTATTTAGTGTTGGGTAGTTCACATACTTTTGTGGTCTTTTGTTATTTACAGGAGAATACTGGCTAATAGGATCTCTTGAGCTTTATTTTTGTCTTATTGTTATTTTTTATATGGCTTCATAATTAAGCTTAGTTTACCAATCTGCTTAGAATTAATTAGCAGTTAAAAAGATAATGTGGTAAGCATTTTGATGGGTACAGTACTGTGCAAAAGTCTTAGGCACATGCAAAGAAATGCTGTACAGCAAAGATGCCTTCAAAAATAATGAAATTAAATGTTTCTGCATAAAAAAAAAATACTATAAAGAGCAGTAAACAGTAATAAATGAAACAAAGTCAATATTTGGATGACCCTTTGCTTTAAAAAATATAGTAGTCTCAGGTACAAATTAGCTGGTAAGTTTTAACATCTTGCAGAAGCAGCCACAGTTCTTCTGCAGACTTTGACTGTTGCACTTGCTTCTTATTTTTGCAGCGAAACCCAGCAGCCTTCATTATGTTTTTTTTTGTCTGAAAAGTGTCTCTTATGTAATATGCTGCTTTCTTTACTGAATTACAAACATTTTTCTGTAACATTTAATTTTATGCTGGAAAACTAATGTTTGGGAATCTAAAATGTTTGTACTGACTTGCTAATTTAGAAGTCATAAAATAAAAATCTAAAACAGTTTGTGCTAAAAAAAAAATACAGTGACTTTTACACAGTACTGTAGGCATTTTCAGGGTCCCCACTTTGATCCTGACCCTAACCAGGATACAGCAGTTACTGAAGATAAATGAATAAATAAATGTTTGGGTAAAATGTGTTTTAATGTGTCTCAGGATAGTAGAGATTTGGTGCTAAGATTTCCTCGTGCACATTATTGTGTCTGCTGAGAAATTTACTGCACATTGGACTGTGATTCAGATGTGATCACTGTGTTGAGGTGGAAAGGCAGATACACTCTGACAATGAGGACTATAAAGTCAGCTGTAACTTCACCTGATAATACAGAGTCCAGCTGTCATACCTGAGCACTGAAGGATTTTACATGTGTCCATAAGATTCAGTGCTTTGCTGATAGTCTCTGATTATGTATTTCATGTGTTGATGTTTATGATTGTGCTGTTTCCCAGGGACACAGCAGGGCAGGAGAGATTTAAGACCATCACTACAGCTTATTACAGAGGAGCTATGGTAACACACATGCATTATACAGATACACATGTACTGTACAATGAAATTCTTCTCTTCACATAGCTTAGAAGAGCTAGAGTCAGAATGCAAGGTCAAAAAGCAAAGAGGACCACTACTGGCAGCTTGAGCTGTCAGTCAGTAGTCCAGAGCCTTAAGTTCTGAGCCAAAAATAGTCAAAAAAAAAAAAAAAAAAAATCGCCCTATCATATGGAGATTACGATTTCGAATACTTTGAATCCGGAAAATGCCACAGCCATCCATGACCGGGAGTCCAAGATAGCAAAATTGGCCATGCTCTCAGGGAGGGAGTGGTGGCATACTCTCTCTCTCTCTCTCTCTCTCTCTCTCTCTCTCTCTGTCTCTCTCTCTCTCTCCCCCCTATCAATCACAGCGACACTAGCCAATCACAGGCATCTGCGAGCTCATGCATGCAGAAGAGGGTGGATAGCACTTTGTTCTGTGTGTGTGTGTTATGCCGCCACCTGACAATGCATGAGCAGCAGTTTGAATAGGTGCAAGCAGCTGGCAGGCTTCATGTGCCTCAGAGCAAGCACATGATAGCCTTCTCCCTCCTTGGTTGGTAGCTGTCGTGTGATTGAGGAGACCTTACCGGAGGGGGGGGGAATTTCCCATGACTAAAATTAGGGAGAAAATCGGGAACCCAGATCACCCCAAACCAAAAAATAAAATAAACTAAAATAAAAATGTTATGAGTGATCATTCTTTATGTGTCACCTCCTTTCCAAAAATACAATGGGCCCATTTCTATGATGATTCACAGTGTTCTTGCGTTGTCAGTCACATGCTCATGCATCATGGATATGGTGAAATCAGCAAAGAAATAAGCAAAAAATTGAGCAGACAAAGATGGTAAAAAGGCAAGGGAGGCATCTTTTCTGTTATACAGCTGCACTGTGGAGTAATTTGGGTAATTAGGAGAGCTAAGAAATTTTTGTTAGGTTGTTGTATTTATGTTTTGTTGTTTAAAGGGCATCATGTACCCAGTGTTCTGAGCAAAATGTTTGTTGTGAGGTTGAGCATATACTGTGAAGTCTAACACATAGGAAATGACGCCTCCAGTCCTTCCACAGCCCTTCTGTTTACTGTGTTTGGTATTCAGAGGAAGCCAGTAGGGCATTACAGACTAACGACAAAAAAAAAAAAACATCAATCACTAATGCAGCTCCCTATGTGCGTTTAAGTGTGTATGTGTGTGTGCACATGTGCGCATGTGTGCATGCCTGTGTGTGTACTACTCTGCCCCCGAATTGTAATCATGTCATTGATAAGACTTCATGATATAATGCATTGTTCTGCCTTAATAGTTTCATTGTTAAGCTATTGATAGATATTAACTTTTAGCCCTCCTATCTAATATCATGACCTAATGATCTCATATCATATCATTTACACTTTACACAAAAAATATGAACTATAAAATTTAATATTGACAACTTATTCTATGTAATTAATTCATGGAACATGCTTTCGTATTTCATTCTGTATTATTTTCTATGTCAGGGTATCATTCTTGTGTATGACATTACTGATGAGAAATCCTTTGAGAACATTCAAAACTGGATGAAGAGTATCAAAGAGGTAAGAGTGAAAGATTCTGCATTGCGTTTAGTGCACACAATAATGTGTTTTTTATGGAAATACTGCGAGCGCATGAGGTGGTGGGTTATAAATTGGCCTTTTGTCTTCTATTTACTTTTCTATTTCTACTTTTCTATTTACTGTTTCACTTTTCATGTGAACACACAGTAGCTAATTTTTTGAAGATCTGTGAAGCTAGGGAACTAAGCATACCTCACTGCCTCCTGCTTTTCCCAGAATGCCTCAGCAGGAGTGAGTAGAATGCTGCTGGGCAACAAGTGTGACATCGAAGCTAAGAGAAAGGTGTCTAAGGAGATGGGTGAGAAGGTATGTAGAGTGTGTGATGAGTATTTTCTTGTCTAACTTTAGACGCACATGTTAACTGTTGTTTGTATGAAAGCTCGCAAAGGACCATGGGATTCGGTTCTTTGAGACAAGTGCAAAGTCAAGCATCAATGTTGAGGAGGTAAGACAGTACATACTGTTTTTCAAACCGAGTTAGCACACAGCTGATGAATTTATACGTTATGTCGGAAAATAATATTGTCATTAATAGTATTTTATCTTTAAATAGCTTGAAACTAACACCTGTGATTTCATGACTTGATGTTGATTTATTAACCATAAATAAAACACAGTTAAAAACTGTATTATTCATCATAAGTGTGCAAGATCAAGTGTGCAAGATCATGCATTCTCATCCACAATTCTTCTCTCTGCAGTCCTTCAATGCTTTGGCTCGAGATATCTTGATGAAATCTAGCATGAAGCCGGTGAGTTTGCTATTTGATTCTAAAAACAATTAGTATGATTGTGTTTCAGCATGTGTATGCTTTTAACAACTCTAAGATTAGCCATTAGCTGAAGCAATTACAGCAGATCAATTCCATCTATTCAGGGCTCACTTGCTGGTGATGTTCAGCATAAAGTAAATGTATATGTAGATGAATTCCTGGTATTTTTAAGTTATTCTTAAGTCAATTTTAAGTCATTAAGAGTTAAGTCAACTCTATCCCCTTATCTTATTAATGTGATCAACACAGTTAGCGCTTTCTTGGTATATAAAATTAATTTGAGCAAATTTATATCTTTTGGGCTTCTTAAATGAATGCCCAAAGCCTCTCCATCATTTTCATTCAAGTGGACTCTTTTAGTCACCCCATAATCGTAAAATAAAATAAACACCCCACACCACACAATGATTTGATTCAGTACCAGCACTTCTATGTTTTGCCCTTTTGACAATTTTTAAGGGGTAACAGCAGTTTATAAGCTTCCAGTACTCAAATGGACCAATCAGCTAATTTAAAAAAAACGGTATTTTTGGACACATACCAAAATCACTTGGATGTAAAGTTCACAGTGTATAGAAAGTATGATTTTAATAAAAAGACAGCAGGAATGACTTTTGTAACACAGCTGTTGTGGTTTGAAATGATGTTCAAATGTAATTGATGAATGTGGTGCAATTCTTTTAAAAAAAAGTGCATTAAGTGTGATTTGGCTTGAATAAAGCCGGAGGACGAAACCACCTCAAAATACCACTAACAAACCACATGAAAGTGATCAGCTGCACTGATGGCACTGTAAATTACAAATTATATATATGTTAATATATCAGTTTTAGGCCACCACAAGCTGCCAGTACTGCTTCTTTGTGCCTTGCCATAGATTCTACATTTCTACTGTCAGAATGAACACCGTTCTTCCAACAGATGTTAACTCAATTGGTGTTTTGATGATGATGATGATGGAGAGCGCTGTCTAACACTTCGCTTCAAAGTCTAGGTGATCAGCTGGATTGAGATATTCTGACTGAAGGGCATAGCATAAAATCTACATCAGTTTCATCATCATCAAACCATTCAGTGAGAACCCTCATGCCCTGTGGATGAGGACCTTGTCTTCCTGGAAAAGACCAGTATCACCAGGATACAAATCCATCTTAAAATAGAATGAAACAAAGAATGAATATTTGCTCAGTCACTATTGTGCTGTATTATTTACTACAGTGAGATTCTGCCAACTGCCATATTGTATTGTACAGTTATCATTTATATCATTCCTCCCCTAATGTGGATTTGAATCCACACTTCATTCCTAACATTTTTTCCTTTCACTTGGAACACAACCTGCAGTATTTCAAAAGGGACACAACACAGAGCCAATTCAGGAAAATGTTTATTTATTTATTTTTTCCCCAGGGCTCTGCGGGCCGTGAAGTCAAACTCACCAGCACCACCCAAGAGAAAAAGTCATCCAAGTGTCTTCTGTTGTAAACACGTCATCATCAGACACTCCAGACCCAGCACACTCCTACAATACAGCAGTATTACACACAGAACATTGTGAAAATTTAGCAAAATGTATAAAATGAACAAAAATACAAAATGATAAACCATACATAAAAGATATTTGTTAGGTTTTTGTATAGATTTACTGTTTCCATTATCACAACAGGCCATTCTGTAGTTGGGTTTGAGTTATGTTATGTTTATACATTCTCAAATTTCAGATTTCAGCTGGAGTTCATGTTGAGGTATAAGTAAGAATGCTTAGTTATAATGCTGTTGGCAGTTATACTGTCTGTCCTCCCAGCTACGATCTTTGGTGCGTTCAATTTTAAAGGTGGTTGGCCATTTTACAAAGTGTTAAAATGCTTGTTTTTCAGCTGACAAATAAATGTTAAATTAGGCCAGTCCAAGAAGATGACTTGGAGGTGGTGAGGAAAGTATAGTGTTGAAAGCATGCACTTAGCCCAGAGTTTATTACTAATCCTGACTCTCTGACCTCCCTCCAGCAGCGCAAGGGGTGGAGGATATAACCTACAGTGGATTTTTTTGGGCTGGAAAGCATTTGCCCTTGGCATCAATAATAGTATGGTTAAAGTTTCTTGGCAGTTTGTACAGCCTGTTTCCCTTCAACATATTTTAAATATGTATTTTACTGCTTTTGTTATAGACAGCTTAATTTTCTTTTCTTTTCTTTTTTTTTTTTTTGCTGCCTTAATTGCATCACATCACTGTTGACAGGAATTAAGTGGAAACAGGAAGGGCAAGTTGACAAGGAAGCACTAGAAAAACAGTATTGAGATGAATACAGAAAGGACATAATGAACTACAGAGAGTGTTATGAGTAAGTGAGGTTGTACCAAAGTGTATGTGAGAGAAAGTGATGTTCAGAAAAGTGTTTTACTTTTTTTAAAGTGTTTTTTTTTTTTCATATAAAGAAGCGCAACACTGTGTAGTCTCATAGCATACCACCCCACCACCACCCCACCCCACTCTCTTCACACTCTTCAAAGCTGCTTTGAATAAACTGTAAAATATGCAAAGTCTGCAACTCTGAGGACATATCCTTCTACATTCCTAAAGTATCACACTTTTGCATGTGGCTCTCTCACCAAACTATATCATGAGTTAAACTGGTCCATTTTGTGTTCTGTGTGACTGTATGAATCACTGCATATAAAAACTGACAATAAAGTTATATTTCTGCTTGCTGTACAAGATTATCACATTATGTAATAATAATAATAATAATAATAATAATAATAATAATAATGGCTGGTATGGTTTGGGTCCACTTGTCCCCTTACAGGCAAGCATCATTGCAAATCTACATAGACACTACAAAGTTCTTCTGACTGATCACCTTTATCCTATGATGACTCATTTCAATCCTGATGATGTCCCCATTCACAGGGCACAAGAATCACTGAATAGTTTAATGAGTGTGAAAATGGTGTAAATCATATGTTATGGCCTTCTCAGTCACTAGATCTTAACCCAACTGAACACCTGAGAGAGTTTAGAGTGGCATTTTCGACAGGGCTCTCAACCATCATAACCACAACAAGAACTGAGGGAAAATCTTTTGGAAGAATGGTAATCATACCTCCAGTACAGTTCCACAGACTTGTAAAATCAAAGACAAAACACTCTGAAGGTGTTCATAGCTGCACTATATGTACACTATATGGCCAAAGGTTTGCGGACAACTCACTGTCACACTTGTGTGTGAAAATCCCAGGAGATCAGCAGTTTCTGAAATACTTAAACCAGCTCATCTGACACCAACATCCATGCCATGGTTAAACTCACAGAAATCACATTTTTCCCCATTCTGATGTTTGATGTGAATATTAACTGAAGCTTTTGACCTGTATCTGCATGATTTTATGTATTGTGCGGCTGCCACATGATTGGCTGATTGGACATAAATAAGCAGGTGGGCAGGTGTTCCTATTAAAGTGGACGGTGAGTGTATATTTTTCAAGTTGTAAATAGGCTGTCTTTGTTAGTTTTTTCCCCAGATGTTTTTATATTACTTTAAACTACTAACAAGTACACAATAGTGAAAACTAAGTATCCACACTGTAGTCAGTTAAGACCTTGAGACAGAAACAGAGATATCATCAACTTATTTTACCCACATTTCCATGATTTATTTTGTGAAATGTTAAATGTAATACGACAAAATGTAATTCTTTTTCTTACCCGATAAAACAAGAGTAATTATTATCAGCTGTTAGGCTACACCTGGCCTGTGATGCTGTCCACTGCGTGCACGCGCCGCACACTTGTACGATTTCAGAGATAGTAAATGCACCAATGTGCGCGTGCTGTAGGCTACGTAATGCATTAGCTGGCTGGCCTATCACTCCACTTGGCTCATATTGATCGCGCAATGCATCACGGATGAGCATGCCCAGCAGATGCATTTCCTATGCCACTATTGGCTACCGACCAGAAGCGCGTCGCTAAGCAACCTCCCTCGTGCAGATTCAGCACCTAAGTGAGGCGAGTGCCGCATTGAGCAAATCGCACGAGTTCTCGCGTGCGCTATGACGCGCCCATCCGGGTTTTTTTTTTTTTTTTTTGGGGGGGGGTTCCATTAAACAGAGACCAAAGAAAGTTTAATTTGTCAGTGTGACGACAGGGCAGAATGAGACAGGGTTAATATGAGGAAGAACGGAGCGGTACGAAGTGGTACATGACTGTAAAACGAGCGCGCACGCGGATGAGTGCGCATGGCGGCGATGACGTAGCGCGCGGCTGATGGCCACGTCCGGGATCCGGACACGGGACACGGGATTGTGCGTAACTGCGGGAATAAAAAACTCACAGAAACAAACAAAACACGGTAAAAGAAAAATCCTTATAAGAAGTAGCGAGTTCGATGTTCGAGCGAGAGTTAAGCGTGAGTAATTCATTTCAAACATTAAATATTACATTATACCGAGCTCTCGAGCTCTAGTCACAGATTATAGCTATGTTGAAACTCATTTTCCGATCCGGTGACATGTTTTTTTTTTAATTCTACTTAATGAGGCGTCTTGATACCGAGAAGCGCGCGAGACTGTCTTGGAGGATCGCCGGGACGGATGTTAATCTTCTCCAGACAGGGAGGAGAGAAGTCAGCACTTCCCGCATCCTCCACAGCGGAGCATCCGAAAGGGCCAGTCAGCTCCAGCTCCACCTCCACCGCGGCCTGCTGAAGCCTCTGCTACCGCAATGGCACACGGATGCAGAGGGATGCAGGAACGGCGCGAGATGAGGAGCGCGAGCTCGAGTCCTGCGGTGATGGGGCTACGGCAAACACTTACAGAACTTTGATAAGAAAAAAAAAAAACTACATATAGCATAGCGTACAATGTTTTATCGCATATGCGAGACGTAAGTGCGTTACCGAATATTATCAAACAAATGTGACGCGTTTATTGACAGCTCAGTTTAAGCGACTCGATATACTGTCCCAGCGGTGAACCTGCCTCGCAAAATCGCCAAAGTAACTCCCGGTCATTTGGACAGTCTCCGGTTTTCTGTGAAAGTTCTGATATAAAATGCCGTCACCGTCCGACTCGAGCAGCGCGGCGTCGCTTTCGGGCTCGCGCGCCTTTTCGGGGAGCCGCAGAGGCACTTCCGGCAGGGCGAGGGCGAGCGCGCGCGTGCTGCTCTACCTGGGCCTGTGTCACCTCGCGCTCGGCGCCATGGTGCTCGCGTTCAGCTTCACGAGCCTGGCGTTCAGCGCCTCTGCCCGGGTGCGACAGTCCTGTCCTTTCTGGGCTGGGTTCTTCGTAAGTTTCTCTCTCTCTCTCTCTCTCTCTCTCACTCTCTCTCTCTCTCTCTCTCCTGCTAAAGCTTGTTAAACTGAATAATAAATAATAATAAATAAATAAACAGAGATTAGTCAGGTTTGTAATACTGTAAAAGACATGAAAATGTAAAAAAAATTATCATTATTATTATTATTATTATTATTATTATTATTATTATTATTCCTGTCACACCCACACACACACATTTGAATAACCTATCATGACATTTTATGAAAATACTAATATCATCTTCAGTAATTTCTTTATCCTGTTCAGGGTCACAGTGGGACCCTGGGTGGGATGCCAGTCCATCGCAGGGCACCACACACATACACACACACACACACACACACACATACATTCAAACACTCATGCAAACCTAGGGCCAGTTTAGACAATGCACCTACCAGCATGGGAGAAAACCAGAAAACCTACACAGACACTGGGAGAGCATGCGCAGAAACTCCACATAGGCAGAAAATATTCACAGAGGTGAAAATAGTAGTCATTTATGTACAGACAAAATTCTAGAGAATTCATATGAGGTGATGATACAAAGGTCAGTAGTGATAAGAGAGCTGTAGTGTTTTAGACTGTTTTGTCTGTGTACTGGTGTAGAAATTATTTCCAACATGGTAGTGCATAAACTCTTATAGAGTGCCGTGAAAAAGTAATTGCTCCTTTCCTGATTTCTTCTGTTTTTGCATATTTATCACACTTAATGGTTTCATATCTTCAGACAAAAATTAATAATAATAATTAAAAAAAAAACAATAACCACAATGAAATGACAATCATTTCATTTATTGAAGGGAAATTTATCCATCACCTGACCCTTTGTGAAAAAGTAATTTCCCCCTCTGTTACTCAATCAGCCAATTAACCAAATTTAATCAATAATTGTTTTTAATTAGAATGGACACACCCAGGCTTGATTACTACCAGCCCTGCTGAATCCATACATCACTTAAATAGAAACTGTCTAGCAATGTGAGGAAGGCGAACAGTTCTAAACAAGCAGAACACTATGCCACAATCAAAAGAACTTCCGGAAAATATGAGAAAAAAAAGTTATTTAAATATATCAGTTTAGAACGGGTTACAAAGCCATTTCTAAGGCTCTGGGACTCCCGCAAACCACAGTGAGAGATTTTATCTCCAAATGGAGAAAAATTGGAAAGAGTGGTCAATCTTCCTAGAAGTGGCTGGCCTACTTAAAATTCCTCCAAGAATACATCAACGACTGAATCATCCAGGAAGTCACAAAAGAACTCAGATGAACATCTAAAGAACTGCAGGCCTCACTCGCCTCAGATAAGATCAGCATTCATGATCTTCATATTCATACCATTAGAAAGAGACTGGCAAAAATGGCGTTCATGGGAGAGTTACAAGGTGAAAACCCCATTTCCAGTTACAAGGTGAAAACATAAAGGCTTGTCTCACATTTGCCAAAAAAACACCTTGATGGCCCTCAAGCCTTTTGAGATAATATTCTGTGGACTGATGAGTCGAAAGTGGAACCTTTTGGAAGACATGGGTCTTGTTACAATTGGCATAACGCTAACACAGCATTCCACAATAAGCACATCATACCGACAGTCAGACATGGTGGTAGTGTGATGATGTGAGGATGCTTTGCTGCTTGAACCATGAATTGTGCTCTCTACCAGAAAATCCTGAAGGAGAATGTCTGGTCATCAGTCCATGATCTGAGACTTAAGTGCAATGGGTTATGCAGCAAGACAATGATCCATTTCTGAATAGCTCAGAAGAAACAAAATTAGGGTTTTTCGAGTGGCCCAGTCAAACTGCTGACTTGAAATCCATTGAGATGCCTTGGCAGGACCTTAAACAGGCAGTTCATGCTTGAAAGCCCTTCAGTGTGAAAGCAATCCTGCAAAGAAGAGTGGGCTAAAATTCTTCCACAGTGATATGAAGAATTTTCACATCTCCAGTTATCAGATGCATTTGGTTGCAGTTGTTGCTGCTAAAGGAGACACAACCAGTTCTTAAGTTTGGGAGGGCAGTTACTTTTTCACATGGATGATACAATAGGTGTTGCATATGCTTTTCCTTCAATAATTGAGAAGACTATTTAAGACTGTGTTGTGATCTCCTTGTATGAGGATCTGAAACCATTTAGTGTTACAAATATGCAAAATTGAGGAAATCAGGAGGGGGCAAATACTTTTTTATGGCACTGTATTTGACAGTGAGGAAGTAAAACCATTTCCAGTTTCTCTTGATACAGTGCTTCTGAAACACACCTTGTAAATGACAAAGTCACAATTATCTCCACATTGCCCTGTAGGTTGTGGCTTCTGGAATCGTAGGAGTGATATCTTGGAGGAGACCCTTCACACTGGTGGTATGTTTGACTAACATGTATGAGGAAAACCCTTGTGCTTGTTGGCATGTGTTAAGAGGGAGTAAGAAACAAATGTGTTTCGTGCAGGTATCACTGTTCATGCTGCTGTCTGCCGTGTGTGTGATTCTCAGCCTGGCTGGCTCCATGCTGTCCTGTCAGAATGCACAGATGGTCAAATCGTACCTCACCTGCCAGGTAAACTGTCTTCCTTTTTCCTTTTTCTCGTCTTCTTCCCTCTGCTCTCCACTTTCTCTCACTGTTGGTGCATTACAGGTGGAGCATGGTCTGTGTGTATGTTGTGACCCAAAACAGACATGCTCTTTGATGGAGGATGAGACTTTAGTACTCTACCTGCATGCCGACTGCCATTCAGTACGGCACCAGCTCAAGGTATTTTCATTTACTTTGTACATTTGTTAGAAAAGTTAGAAGCCATTAAGGTTAGAGTGAGGGGGTGGGGTTAGTTTATGCTTCTCAGTAGATTTCTATTAGACACATAGTAATTATCTACCATTATGTACTCAGGGCTACTAGAAATGCTTCAGATTTATTGGTTGATTATATTACATCATCCCAGGCCAGCTAGCAGGCCCGGAGGGTGTAACAATCACAAATTATCAAATTTTGATCTGTTAAGTTCAGTTTCTATGGACAGGGGAGGGCTCAGAGCCTGCAACACAGGACACAGCAGGTCCAGAGGAGGAGATGGGTGAAAAAGCACGGGCTGCACATTCAGCTCCATATGTCTTACTTTTAGAATCCTAATAATACGTGAGACTGAAAAATAATGATAAAAAATCAATAAATAAGCAGTTGTATCAAATCATTGCAATGTTATATAATAATAAAATAATATATAAAAAAATAATAAGAAGAAGTTTTGAGCTGTTTTACTGTGTTTTCCATCACCAGCGAGGCACACAAAGACCTAATATCATTAACCAAGTTTGCCAGGTTTCAGCAAAATTTCCAGCCCAACTACATCTCCAAACCCACACAAAGACCTGAAACTAGCCCCACAAAATTTGGGCATTGAGAAAGGGAGGCACATTTTTCTTCTTTTTCTCAGCTTTGTGTGAGAAACAAGGTCGCTGTGGTTCACAAGCATTTCTGATGTATGGATATTATCCCTTCCATAATCTCCCTTTCCTTCTCTCAATCTTTGCAGTATATCTTACAATAGAAATGGTTTTATACATCATAGACACACTGTCTGCACATACACTTTGCCTTTGTTTGCATAAATGTTTTAGATTTTTTTTTTTTTAATTTTGGCTATAAAACAAGATCTTGGTGGCTGCAGGGTATTTTTAACCCAGCTCAATTTGGAATAAATACCGTAACCCTGGCAACCCTGTTATTAACTGTCCTGTCCGCTGCTCCTCCTATGGGGCAGCATAATTCCTGCACCAGTGGGCATCTATTAGCGCTTGTTGTTCATCCACTTTCTTGGATGCGTGTGTGTGTGTGTGTGTGTGTAGGACCTGCTGTTTAGTGCTTGCGGGCTTAGCATACTGTCTACCATCATTTGCACTTTGTCAACGGTCACCTGTAGCATCCATATTTTCTCTCTGGACTTGCTTCATCTGGTGAGTATGAGGCAGCATTTGCATGGACATTTTGCTGCAACCAAAAAAAGCAACAACACATCATATTATGATGAATGCTAAAATGTCTTTGTGCACTTAAGTGCACATCCCTGCTTTCCTGTGACAGTGCAGTTTGGTTGACCAAGAAAACTTTAAAACTTTTACTGTGTACTCACCTCCTCTGTGTCTCTGTAGCTGGCCCCTCACCGAACACGCTCAGTTAACCCAGAATGCACCACTCCTCAGGATGCCTTTCTCACTAATATGATGGACTTCGAAGAGTTTGTTCCACCCATCCCTCCGCCTCCTTACTACCCCCCCGAATACACCTGCAGCTCTGAGACTGATGCTCAGAGGTGAGAGAAACAGAAATCTTCACAATATCAACAATTATGCATTTTGTTAAATAACAACACATTCTCTAATCAGTTTATTATTAGGTTTAAATTATGTGGAGCATCCGCTGTAAAAGTTCCTGAGAATTAATGTTCGTATTGAAACAATAATGTATTCGAACCAGTGCATTAATATTAAACTATAATTATTACAGCCAGAACAATGGTCAGAGCTGTTGTTATAGAAAATTAATCACCTTCTGAGCAATCAGATTAGAGATAGAGATTGTATAAAGTGTTGCAACAGAGCTAGTTTTGCTGGTGGAGAACCATATTTTTGTGATGCAGAAGTACAGGTCTGGTCCTGTGGTTGGTACCACACAGACACCCTAAAGATGGCTTTGGATGTTTTTTCAGCAATGCTAAAAGCAGTTTACACTAAAGTCTCCATCACTGAACATTCCATGACTTCAATTTCGACTATAAAATTCAAATTTTTCTGGATTTCTGTAAACCTGGTTTGTGACAACGTACATTGTTAAAAGCGTTATAGAAATAAAACTGAATTGAATTGAATTGGTCTGATCTAAGCTTCATCACTATATTGGTCGAAACCTTAACACCTGCTTCCTGTTTCACAAACATGTGCATGTTTCTGTGTGCCTGCAGTATCACATATAATGGCTCAATGGAGAGTCCCGTGCCTCTCTACCCTACAGACTGTCCTCCTCCATATGAAGCAGTGATGGGGCAAAGGGACCCCAGCCAGGTAAGTGCAGGCAAGGGAATATCTAGCTCAGTTTTGTGCGTACGTGAAGCTGTGATGCATTTACTTTCTTACGCAGTTGCATGAGATTAAGCCTATGACACTGTCTGTCTGTAGCCCACTCACGCAGGCGAACCTTCTGCTGAGAGAGGAACCTCTGTGGCTTTCAGTGGTGAAGGTACTCAAGTTTATGTTCACGCTGTCTATGCAGTGCTACTATGTATTGTGTGTACAGTTTGTACGTACAGCCCCTTCCTCTCTCTCTCTCTCTCTCTCTCTCTCTCTCTCTTTCTTTCTGTCTGTCTGTCTGTTTCTCCTTCAGTGTCAGGTGACAGTGGCTCTCTGCTGATGTCTGAGATTGTAGATATTCCAGATGACAGTTCTCCATCAGAGGACTCATGTGTGCTGGAGGTGGCATTTACAGTGCGGGCACGGGCGCGAGGAGTCAGTGAGGGAGGGGAGGGTGTTGACTACAATATCTCACAACCTCCTACAGCTCGCTGCTGCTTCAGAGGCGAGAGGTCCTACTCCTGCTCCTCTCCCAGCACCTACAACACCTCCTCCTTTAGGTGAGGATGTACTGGTGATAATATTTTCACATTCCTCTATTGATCTTATCACAGTAGTATACTTGTGAGGTGGCCCAGAATTCTGGAAAACAACCAAAAATTATGAAAACTTATGTTTTGGCCAAAATTAGTTTTTTTTCTTCCAGTAACATATTTTGACATATCTACTTTGTAGAGATGAAAATGTACATATATTTGAAAATGTTTTTATTAGGCTACTTCTAGCCTTGCATTGGCATCTGCCTGCAAAGATTTGTGTTAGGTAAGGAGCCAGTTTAACAAATGCAGCAAGTTTAACATATTGACCTTAAAGAAATATATTAATAACAAGAACCTTAGCCAACATGATAACGTAATTTCCATAAGTAGATTAGGTTATAAAGGTAGAGGTAGGTGGGATGTCTTTCAGTGGAATTGGACTGGAATCTTTTCTCCATTTCCGTGTAACCAGATTTTAAAATGCTATAACTTTACTTCTGGTTAATCCATCCACCCATCCATTTTCCATACTGCTTATCCTACATAGGGTCGAAGGGGAGCCTGGAGCCTAACCGAGGGAACTTGGCGCACAAGGCAGGGGACACCCTGGACGGGGTGCCAACCCACTGCAGGGCACAATCACACCCACATTTACTACTGGTTAAGATACATGCAATAGAGAAACATAATTCCATTCAGGAAAGCATGTAGTTTTCAAAACTATATATATTACAAAATGTCAAAATGTGACCAGGTGAAAAGTTTTCTCAGGCCTCCATACATAAAAAAATGACTGCATGATTGTCAGTATAATTCTCCGGGCTATGTCTAGCTAAAACTGTATCTCTGTAAGGCATTGCTACCTTTAGTACCACTATATGCCATCAATTCTATCATTCCATGCATTTGTCTACTCACATGATTGGATCACACTGTGAAGATTTGTGCATTGCTGCACAACCTTTTCAGATAAAAATCATGATGTGTCTAAGACTAAATTATTTTACCCGTGCCTACTGACTAATGAAGCTACTTCGTAACAAACACTACTACACATATTACATATTAGTTAAGTAATTTTAACAATGGGAGTAAACACTTCTGTAAATCTACTAGATTAAAATGTTAGGAATGAGAAAAGTAAACTTTCTTTGAATGCTTCATTTGTCTTTTTTCTTCTCAGTGAGTTTTTTTCTGTTGCCTCTGGGTTGCTTACTGGGAATCAAAATCTACATCTGGATTTCTGTAAAGCTGCTTTGTGACAATGTCTATGGTTAAAAGCGCTGTACAGATAATTCTCCTATCCCATCTCTAGGTCTCCAGTAATGCGACGCCAGGCCCTGCTTGCCTATAGTTGTTCTCAGTTAGAGATGCTAGGTGGTGCTGCCTCCACACGCTCCTCAGTCCCAGAAATCCTGGTGTGTCCGTGTACTTCATCTCGACGAGGCTCTTCCTCTGATGCAACCAATCCACGAGCTTTGCCCACCTCAGGTGTTACCCGAGATCACCAGTGCAGCGTGGCTCCCGGGCTCCACCCAGTCTCTTGTGCCCATCGGCGATGTGGCCGGGACAGTAGGGACAGTGAAGCCCTCCTTCATTTGGTGAGGTCACACAGTGAACCAGGACTGAGCTCCTCCACTGATACAGGTGAGTGAGTGCAACTTTATTTATCCTGGGTGCCTTACAGACAAAGATTTACTAGTGAAAGTTTGTGTGTGCATGTGGGGCCATTTTATTTTAGCACTGTGCAAATGTGTCAGGGAACAACTCGAGACCAAGTGTAGCACAACTGGGGAAAGGTTTACAAAAAACAAATCTTTATCCAGGAGCAAAGTCTAGGAAGCCAAAATCAGCTTATATTAGTTATATACAGAATCAAAGTAAGAAAATAGGAACCAGACCTTAAACACACACACACACACACATTTGTAAATTAGGAAGGAGTATGACAGTATACCACTGCAACTGTATATTATGATAGGAAAACGTGACAATCATGCAACGCTATATGACCAAAAGTTTGTGGACACCTGACCATCACACCTTTATGTCGTTTTTCCCCAAACTGTTGCCACAATGTTGGAAGCACACAATTGAATAGAATGTCTTTGTATGCTGTAGCATTACAGTTTCCCTTCATTGAAACTAAGGGGCCCAACCCTGTTCCAACATGACAGAGACCCTATGCACAAAGTCAGGTCTGGTTTGCCAAGGTTGGAGTGGAAGATCTCAAGTGGGCTGCACAGAGCCCTGACCTCAACCCCACTGAACACCTTTGGGATGAATTGGAATGGCAACTGCACACCAGGCCTCCTCGTCTGACATCAGACATTAGTGCCTCACCTCACTAAAGCTCTTGTGACTGAATGGACACAAAATGCCACAGCCACACTCCAAAATCTAGTGTAAAGCCTTCCCAGAAGAGTGGAGGTTATTATAACAGCAAAGGGGGACTAAATATGGAATGAGATATTCAGAAAGCACATATGGGTGTGATGGTCAGGTGTCCACAAACATTTGACCATATAGTGTAGACCATGCTTATCTACACTGTACTGATAAACTGCTGAAGGATAAGAATGACCATTTTAATATCCGTTAATTTTTTTTTACAATCTCCTAATCAAATCCTTTAATACTTGCACTGATGCCAGAGTGATACATATCATCTACTGTGATCTGGTTAAAAATGTGCAAAAATGTAAAGTGCCTTATAGAGTTGTATGTTATCATTCCATTTTTAAAAAAACATATCTTTCCACCCCTTGATTGATTACTTAAAATGCTTGAGGTTACCTAACTAAAACAAGAAGTCTAGAATTTGGGAACAATGTAAAAAAAATTTAATAATTACAACACTTGTGTAATTTCATCATATTGCCAAATGACATGCTTCCCCATGTGAAACTATTCAGGTGATGATGAGTGTAGTCAGAGGTGATGAAACTGATCATTAGTGTAGGTGTGGCAGGTGCTTCTTAATTGTTAGAGTGAACCCGACCTTTGTAGCACAGCTATCACAAAACTGCAATATTTAAATGAACTGTCACTTAATGTTTTATAGTGAATGTTTAATTTATAGCAAAATTGCAATGTACAGCAGATCTTTGATTTATTATATATTCACATTCTCAGTGGTGTGCCTTTCACAGGTGATTTTACTGGCTCAGTAGGCAGCAAAGGAGTGGGTGAGGGTGGCTCTTATACCTCATCAGACACAGGTAAGAGTTCAGGATAAGTAGAAAAGTTTTTTTTTAATTTTTGCTTAGAGGAAAAAGTCACTCATGCTAAATGCTAAATCTTAATATGTTATGTTATTGCTAGGCTGAGGAAAGTGTAACTCTCCACACTGGTATGATAGGTCAGGTAGTTCTAACTTAAGATGAATATGAGAGACTTGATATGATCATTACTGAAGTGCATTTCACTTCATGTGAAATGTTCCTGTCCTATGAATAAAACTACCAAATGACCAAATAACATAAGAACAT